>NC_092280.1:2281300-2326300 GCF_036320965.1 Panulirus ornatus | reverse complement strand
TAGGATACAAAGCTTAAGGTCCCCTCTCCTAGGATACAAAGCTTAAGGTCCCTCTCTCCTAGGATACAAAGCTTAAGGTCCCCTCTCTTGGGGTTTAGAAAAGCCATGGATTAGGGTAAAGTACTGTGTGACAACATGTATATATCATTTCCTCCACTAGCCCACCAGACACATGCTGACAATCTCGGCACAAAGTGAACGTGAAAGTTTCTCTCTAGTTCAAACACAATTATGGTAAAAAGCAGTGTGGAATTAAACACCAAACTAATGTCGCCTTGGGAATTCTTTTTTTCTTTTCGTATCCCGAGAGAATTTGAGCAGGAGTATTATTAGAAAGGGTTTGTGAAATGTAATATTACCCTGCTTGTGCTATAGTGCAGGTTATGGTTTTTTTTTTTTGGAGGGGTGTGTGGGGTAAGAAAGGTACATTCCACCACCATAGATGTTGCAAGAGTTTAAAAAAAAAGTGTAAAAGTAAGGACGAGAGTCAGGAACTGTGAACTTCTGTATTACTACAGTAACAAGGAACCTCACATTTAAAAGCCTCATGCATGTTATGAGCAAAGGAAATGCAAGCCTGAAAAAAAGAGAGAAAATGCTATTTTGCATATTATTATGATTATGCAAGTTGGTTGTTACTGCCATTTTCTTCGACAATAAAAAAGGAAGTATAGAAAACGTATGATAAAAAAAACCCTGGGGGGTATTAATTATCATAATTGACAATAATGGTAAAATTATAATATTGTTTTATGCCTTATAGCTTTACCTGCCCTTATGAGGATGCAATGTTTGGGGAGAGAAAAAAAATAAAGAACTTGGCCTTCAGTTGCACACATCCACTGTCATGCCCAATGGACATGATTACCAGAGGTAAATATGTGCCAATTGAAGACATTGTTCAATCCTTCCTGGCGCAATGGCTGGAAAATTGATAAGGTGAAGCGAAGTTCCAAGTTCCTGGTAATTTCTCCCTCCATGTTCTCCTTACCGAGCACTTGCAACATCTGTGGTGATGTATATTGGTTCAACACAGAGTCGGGGGAAAAAAATAATCATTGAGGATCGAACCTGGGAACTGACCTAAGGCGAAACCGTCTTTGGTCCACTGCGCCTTGCCTTGCTGGTCCTCCACTATACACTCCAGGAACACATCTGCTCCTTCCATCACCTCCACACTGTCGGGTTTCACACGAAACCTCTGGAACCCCGCTGCTAAGGAGCCTGGAATGGGAGAGAAAATGGGATATGAGACCTCACAACCTACTGGGATGAAGGAAAACGGGAATGCATTAACCTTAAGATCAATTCTTTATTCATTTCACAGAGATCTTGAATTTTGGGCTGGCAACTACATAAAGCTTCTGCTATGTAGCTGATATGGAGGTTAGAAAACCAGTAGATATCACGGTGTGGTAATGAAACATGGATGGTGGACACCGTAGACTTATGTGGTCTTGGTTATAAGTGGAGAGAACTTGTTTCTGTTGAGTCAAGGAAAGGTTACTTAACACTTATTCCTCCTACTTTTGCCTCTTGTAAGTGAGATGAGAGTATACAGTTTAGTTTAGAGTTATCTGTCTATCTATCTATTTATCTATCCATCTATCTATCTATCTGTATACCAGCACGACATCACGAGTACTAAACGACCTCATTTCACTAACAAAAGGCAAAAGGCATAAGTATTAAGTAACCTCACTTGACGCACAGTAACAAAAAGTTGACCTTACGTATGGCCAATGGTAGAAAAAGTCTACGGAGCTCTCAACCCACAGTTCATTATCCCGATGTAATGTGGACGGTTTTTTCAACCCACACGGAGCAGATGTTTATATACTTACAATTTTATATATATATATATATATATATATATATATATATATATATATATATATATATATATATATATATATATATATATATATATATCAGCACAATATCTTATTATGTAAAAAAATGAAGTTTTTGATAAGATCGGAAAGCTAGACGAAGTATTTCTTCATAAAATAGCAGCATTAAGATATCCTTCATTCTTTACACAATAAAAGTACAACACCGTATGAATAACCATCATTTACACAATGAATTTACAGCATTAGGAGAACAAACATTTACATCACACGTTCAACAGAGCAAAGGAATGAACTTTATTTACAAGTCATATTTACATCAAACGAACCTACATCTTACATACACAACAAATTTACATCAGTTTGAGAACAATCATCGTTTGCATGACGGACCACCCAACTGCCTCGTTAAGTTCCACAAAGACTGTTATCAACGAGGAATCTTATTTCATCTCAGATCTCAACAAGTTGTCAAGACCAGCACCTCATCTTCAGTGAATATCACTTTCAGACTCAACCAATGTGAAAATGACTTCTCTCAAACCCTCACTATCACCAAGGAGATTCTCATACACCACATCTCAGACCCAGTATCTCTCCTATTCCTTCACTAATCTCTAATCTCGTGAACGACCTCGTTTTCCTGAGATTTCAAACTATGTGTCATCTTATATGTAGGAAAATGTGTCGTCGTAAGGCAAGTGTGTGGTTTTTGCCATCACCAGCGTCACGTAACGTACACATTGAGAACGCTATGCCAATCCATCTCTCTGTCGTACGTTCGTCTACAAGTCGTCTTAAACCACAAGAACTTAAGTATCCTTACATTTGGTCGTAACTTGAGTAGCTTTAACCACACGCGCACGAAAGCTTACGACGTCGTTTCCCGGGATTGAAAAAAGGAGTTAGATCGCCTAAGATCCATAAAACTAGTTATTCTTTTTTTTTTCTACTTAAGTTCGGATCCTTATGAACTAGTTTGTCTTGAGACTTGACCTGCCTTATACCCTGGAGAGAATTTCACCTTTGGCCGTGGGATTTGAGGCTGGCGTATTTGACATTTTTTCCCAGCAATGTAGCCACTCCTTCCTGTATCAATACTAGGAACTTGAGGTGTACCTCAGGCCACACAAGTGTTCCTTGGAACTAGTCTGCACTCTGGGCAACACAAGTGTTGCATGCAATACCCTACAAGCCTCGAGGTGTATGCCACCTTTTGGTGAGAGAGTTGCTTGTATTCCGTATGAAAAATTTGATTTCACTTTGAACTGAGCAACTGCCAAATGTCAGATTTCTTTGAAGAATTTCTTTGTAGAACACCTCACCCACATCCACACACAACACACACAACACACACACACACACACAACACACACATTCACACACACACACAACACACATACACACACACACACAACACACATACACACACACACACACACACATACACACAAACACACACACATTCACACACACACACAACACACATACACCCACACCCACACACACACACGCACACACACACAACACACACACCAGCCTAGGCCAGGTACCCATTTGTCGCTCGAGGGAAGGATGAACACCTAGGCTGGCTGAGGACCGACTGTCGTGCCCGAGATTCGAACCCATGCTGACCAGCCCAAGGATGGATCCTTGCTTACTAATGGTCAGCAACGCTAAACATTACCCCATAGGCTGATATGCAAGCGAATGTGTTTGTCTATATCTGTGTATTTGTGTCTGCATGTGTATCTGTATGTGTCTGTGTCTGTCTGTGTATCTGTGTGTGTATGTGTGCGTCTTTATATCTGTGTCTGTGTATCTGTGTGTGCGTCTATATATCTATGTATATGTGTTTGTGTTTCTGTATGTCTGTGTATCTGTATGTGTGTGTGTGTGTGTGTGTGTGTGCTTATATATGTTAATATTTATAAAGCCAACAGTAAGCCACGTTACCACTTCACCAAACACACATTACGTCCCTGAGTCGCAATATTCCACTATCATCTGTTACCAGCAAAGTCAACACTTGCCCTCGGCAACCATTCCTCATCTGTAACAGACGTGACCAGTGTATCATGTGTTGACAGATGCGTCCGCTGTGTTCTGGGTCAACAGATGCCTCCGCTTCAACATGTGTTCAGAGCTTTGTTCATGTACGATTGCACTTCCGCTTCTTATAGAGCTAGATAAAGCAACGGCTCTCAGAAGATAACAGCTCTGCTCTTATATAGGGCTAGATACGGTGGCATCTCTAGCTCTGTATAGCGCCAGATAAAGCAGGAATTTCGATCCTGTGGGTAGATAAATAAGGTAGGACGCTCAACATTGTATAGAGGCAGAAAAGATGGCATCTACGCCCCTGTATTGTGACAGATAAGTGAACACGTCCAGCTCTGTAGACAGCCAAATAAAACGGCTCCCGTTACCCTGTAAACAACCATATAAGGTAGCACCTTTAACTCTGCAAACAACCATATAAGGTAGCACCTTTAACACTGTAAACAACCATATAAGGTAGCACCTTTAACCCTGCAAACAACCATATAAGGTAGCACCTTTAACCCTGTAAACAACCATATAAGGAAGCACCTTTAACCCTGTAAACAACCATATAAGGAAGCACCTTTAACCCTGCAAACAACCATATAAGGAAGCACCTTTAACCCTGCAAACAACCATATAAGGTAGCACCTTTAACCCTGCAAACAACCATATAAGGAAGCCCTTTTAACCCTGCAAACAACCATATAAGGTGGCACCTTTAACCCTGCAAACAACCATATAAGGTGGCCCCCTCACAGCCTGTAGACAGCAATATAAGTTGGCACCCCCACCCCACCCCCACCCCTAAGGGCTACCATCCTTGACCAAAATTAATTACTTGTTCGCGTCACCAACACACTGACCCAGGCAAACTCCAGAAGGAACGCTAATTGGTTTCTCAAACTTCCTGCTGAGGGTCTAATTGCTTGTCAGGTTATCAAGAGAAGGTGTTGGGGGGGTTTAGTAACGAAACTTCCACGCTACAGGATGGTAGATAGTAGATGTTGGGGTCCGCTGAACAATGGTGGGTGATGGTACGAAATATAATTCATAAGTCTTTGATATTTTTCGTGGAGGAAGGTGGCGCTTGGAACAATCGAAAATGGTTTTATTTACTCACATCTACTCACTATCTATTCTGTATTATGAACAGAAACCAGAGTCCTCATTCTATAGCCAAGCCCCACAGGCCTTCCCGCTGTGTTCCCAGATCGCCTCATATGTCCAGGTGCAGCCCAATGACAGCAAGCCGCCCGCCCCCCGTAAACCACATCACTCTAATTCGTTCTATCTCATGCTCGCCTCACACCCTCCCACACGTTCAGGCTCTGATCACTCGCAGCATTTTTCACTCCTTCATTTCATCTCCAGTTCGTTCTCCCCTTTTTCCTTTTTCCCTACACTTCTGATATAGATCCTCTTTGTCAACCTCTCCTCACTCATCCTCTCCAAATGTTTAAACCACTTCAGCACACCCTCAGCCTTATTCCTCTTAATACAACACCTATTTCTCATCTTGTCATTTCTTACTAGATCAACCCTTCCTTTTACTGTATATTGTCTTCAAGCATTTGATTTCCAAATCATCCACCCTCGTTTTCTCAAGTATGGCCCAGGCATCACATCCACGTAACACAGTCGATGCTACAGTCAAAGTGACCCATGTTTGACCTAGCTCCCAGTGACCTCTCCTCCTACACACTCCTCAGTGCAATTAAGACGTTCAACGCCCTCATCCAACGTACAGCTTGCTTCAGCTTCCATTCTCTGCCATGTTCACTCTCAGGTCTGTACAGACACTCCACCTCCTCCAGGGTCTCACACTCGGGTGTCATAGAATGGTACATTGAGAAGTTCTGTAAAGTGTGTAATGACTGCAGCTACGTGTTTTGTGTCATTTGTCTTTCTTCCTTTGCTAGACCTACTTATCTCACTTATATTTACATGGACTTTCAACTTTCCCCCATAATCCATTCTCCCGAAACTCAACTCCATCAGTTTCTCACTTTACATTTCCCGATAAGGTCTTGAACAACTGTTTATGTGAGTTGTCTCGTGCATCTGTATTCCTTTTCATCAATTATGGATGAACCTCATCAGGACCATAATCCTTGTGAGAGCCAAATGACATTCCGTATTCTATGTCTTCTCTGAATATCCAAGACTTCCTCCTCATCCCATTCCCTGGTGTTGGGACGACAGTGTCTTTAAACTATGAGAACACTTGTGTTTTTCATTCATTCCTCGCATTTCCTTACATCATCACCTAAGCCTGGTTAGCTGATCCAAAACTGACACTTTATACCAGATGAAGTTATGAAAAACATTTGTAATATATCCTGCCTTGTCTGCAATATACTTTTCAAAGTTTTTCTCTCTTCCTTCTCTCTTATCCTGGTATACTACTTCCTTGTGTGTGTGTGTGTGTGTGTGTGTGTTCTTCAATACACAATTGATGAATAATCTTTTTCTTTCTTATGCCACACCTCTACATCAAATACTATGCAGGAAAAAGCCTTGCATTATGCATTCTACACAAACTACTGAACTGGTGTCAGTTGTTTTTATAAATTCCCAACGCTAACAGACAAATATCGAGAAACACAGTAAATTTCACCTAACGCTAAATCCTTGACAGACGCAACTCAATACGTTCAACATATTAAGTGCTTACCAACACTCGACCCCACTAAATTCAACAGTAAACCCCGGGAAGTACGAGACAACAGGCAAATCTTCTAAGTTTCCCCCACCATGAAAATACCCAAATCCTACCACAACGGCCACAGTTAACTGATATTTTGCGATCTACTTCGGAAACACTGGCTATGAAACCTAATATAAAACCAGAAACTGGAAACATTCCCTCGTATATCGTCTGTAATATGGTAACTGTCTCTCCTCCTCTGTAATTTCACAAGTATCCCCGGAGGTTGGGGTAAAGTTCTGGCATGGCGATGCTCTTCTACGCGTGCCGATATTACGTGATTCTCAAAGTTTTGTCGATCTCCGCAAACTGTGGGGCCCTCTGGTCGCTTACCACAGGATCCAGTATTTACTAATTTTCAGTGGACGAACATGAAGAGTTCCTGTTTGTTTTGTAGTTTCCCAACCAACCAGATATGATTTTCAGAATATGGAAACACTAAAGGATATATATATATATATATATTTTTTTTTTTTTTTTTTTTTTTTTTTTTTTTTTTTTATACTTTGTCGCTGTCTCCCGCGTTTGCGAGGTAGCGCAAGGAAACAGACGAAAGAAATGGCCCAACCCCCCCCCCCCATACACATGTACATACACACGTCCACACACGCAAATATACATACCTACACAGCTTTCCATGGTTTACCCCAGACGCTTCACATGCCTTGATTCAATCCACTGACAGCACGTCAAACCCTGTATACCACATCGCTCCAATTCACTCTATTCCTTGCCCTCCTTTCACCCTCCTGCATGTTCAGGCCCCGATCACACAAAATCTTTTTCACTCCATCTTTCCACCTCCAATTTGGTCTCCCTCTTCTCCTCGTTCCCTCCACCTCCGACACATATATCCTCTTGGTCAATCTTTCCTCACTCATTCTCTCCATGTGCCCAAACCATTTCAAAACACCCTCTTCTGCTCTCTCAACCACGCTCTTTTTATTTCCACACATCTCTCTTACCCCTACGTTACTTACTCGATCAAACCACCTCACACCACACATTGTCCTCAAACATCTCATTTCCAGCACATCCATCCTCCTGCGCACAACTCTATCCATAGCCCACGCCTCGCAACCATACAACATTGGTGGAACCGATATATATATATATATATATATCGGAAAGGGTCACAATTTTGCGCGTGATCAAGTATATTCCTATGAGTCCACGGGGAAAATGAAACACGATAAGTTCCCAAGTGCACTTTCGTGTAATAATCATGTCATTACGGGAGACACACGAGAGAAATATAACAGTCAGTTGATTGTTATATTTCTCTCTTGCGTCTCCCCTGATGATGTGATTATTACACGAAAGTGCACTCGGGAACTTATCGTGTTTCATTTTCCCAGTGGACTCATAGGAATATATATATATATATATATATATATATATATATATATATATATATATATATATATATATATATATAAGGTGAATGACATTGTATTACGTTAGCACACAGCACCAGCTGAGTCCTAGCAAATTCTTTTATCCTACAGGCACATTTTCTCCTTTATATTCATATATGAATCAGATAGACAGATGATTATATAGATAGGTAGATCATTCTACCCTCATTCCCTGCCACAAGCTCCCTTAATCCTCTCCACCCTGTAAATATTTATATCCCCGGGGACACATCTCACAACCCAGCCACAACCCCAGGCCATCTATCGTTCCCCTGGAGGTACATCATACATCCCCCCTGATCAACCCTTTATTCAACCCCAGTCCATCAACCATTCCCCCCCAACTCGCCCTGATGTATACCTCGTATGTTATCTCTCTCTCTCTCTCTCTCTCTCTCTCTCTCTCTCTCTCTCTCTCTCATGACATCATCTCCAATGATATCTTCCTCTCCCATGATATCTTTCTCTCCCATACCGTCCTCTCCCATGATATCTTTCTCTCCCATACCTTCCTCTCCCATGATATCTTTCTCTCCCATACCTTCCTCTCCCATGATATCTTTCTCTCCCATACCTTCCTCTCCCATGATATCTTTCTCTCACATGATATCTTTCTCTCCCATGTTATCTTCCTCTTATCTGGTTATCTCCCTCCCTGAGGACTGGAAGAAGAGACTGTTGCTCATATTTCCTGTAAGTCATCATTTACTCTGTTGGTAATGCTGGTAGCTGTTGGTAATGCTGGTAGCTGTTGGTAATGCTGGTAGCTGTTGGTAATGCTGGCAGCTGTTGGCACTTGTACTGCCGTCAGCTTACCTCACATGACCCTTAAAGGTCAGGTCAAAGGTCACGCCATCGTAAGCAGGGTTCGTGTGCCGCCGAGCTCAACGATCGTTAGGATCTTGCTCAAGGGTCGTACCGTCGTACTCAAGGGTCGTACCGTCGTACTCAACGGTCGTATCGTCGTACTCAACGGTCGTACCGTCGTGCTCAAGGCTCGTACCGTCGTGCTCAACGGTCGTGCCGTCGTGTTCAAGGCTCGTACCGTCGTGTTCAAGGGTCGTACCGTCGTACTCAACGGTCGTACCGTCGTGCTCAAGGCTCGTACCGTCGTGCTCAACGGTCGTGCCGTCGTGCTCAAGGCTCGTACCGTCGTGCTCAAGGGTCGTACCGTAGTGTTCATGTGTCATACCGTCGTGCTCAAGGGTTGTACCGTCGTGCTCAAGGGGCGTACCGTCGTGTTCAAGGCTCGTACCGTCGAGTTCAAGGATCGAACCTTAGTTCTCAAGGACTTTTAAGTCCTTCCCAAGTGTTTCCAAAACATCCCAGGTCCCATAAAGGCCACTCCTTATATCCCAGGTCCCATATGGCCACTCCTTATATCCCAGGTCCCATGCCTTGTATCCCAGGTCCCATGCCTTGTATCTCAGGTCCCATGCCTTGTATCCCAGGTCCCATGCCTTGTATCCCAGGTCCCATGCCTTATATCCCAGGCGATTTACTGTAAAGGACATAATGGGTTTTAAGTCCTGATTTTCCTAATGGATAATGACCCATACTTAAGCGTTCATACATAGGGCCAGCTTAAAGCTGTTTTCATGCAACACATGATGCAGCGTGGCTGGGCTGGGTTGCCATGGGGACACAGTGTGGGAGCCAGGTTGTATAATAAGCCGCTTTGTTTACACCCACCTACGGTGTAAACCATGTTTCCCTTTTTTTTTTTTTACATCTATACACACACACACACACACACACACGCACGATATACAGTATCTAATTATTTTCACCACGTCTATTGATTAAGTGCAGCAGACTGTTCATGTTTGTAGGTTTATGATTCAATCTGCTCTCTCTCTCTCTCTCTCTCTCTCTCTCTCTCTCTCTCTCACCCCCCACCAAAGATAGGTATAGCGCAGTCTTTCTCCTTCCCGGAGATGAGCGACACAGTTTATAGATCTAACCATCCTATTAAACTGTATATATTCCTATACCATAATCGAGGTAGGTACGACCGCTATAGAGGGATATACGAGGAAATATAGAGGATTATAGATATAGGTGTATTCACACTTCTGTCATGCATATACATGAATCATTTTCCGGTTATACGGGATTCATAAGACATTCATGGCGAGGCCACTGTATGGAGTGGGATAAAACATTCATATATGTTTTTGAATCACTTTTAGGGTATTGAACCTTGATCTAAAAGGATTCCAAACAAACCCCTTAGACTTACCAATCACATCCTAATGTCTAAATCTACAAATTAATATAAGCTTTCAGTAGAATCCTATAGATTGCTTCTTATCTATCTATTTGAATATATCTGTCTTTTCTTTTTACATAAAGTTCTTTCCATATAAACATATCTCTTCGTCTCATTTCATTATTTGAATGAGATCTTTTGTCTGTATTTCAATAAAAGATCTTGGCCAACAGGTAATTCATCATCTTGTCTTATATTAAAAGTCTTCGAGCGACTTATGCAATTCACACCTTAGATGTTAAGTGTAGAGCTGTTGAATCTACGAAAACATGAAGAAAAAGGTCATTAAATAGATTTCGTAAATTCACTGAGCTCGGAGATAAGAGAGCTTTTCTTTTTTCATTCGTAGATAAGACAGCATGACTCAAGTAAATTATAGGGTAAGATAGCTCCTGTCTAACCGTCTATAAACAGACTGGGTAATGCCAGTTTGCCCTACGGCAAGATAGTGCTCCTTTTATCGCAGATAAGATAGACTAATGCAAGATAACTTTTCTCTAAACGTAGATAAGATAGACTTAGGTCATTTCAGTCAGCCATAGGGCAAGATAGCGCCTCCTTAACCGTAGTTAAGATAGACTGAGGTAATTCCAGTCAGCCCTAAGGCAAGATAGCGCTCCTCATCAACAAGACAGTCCTGGAACGAGAGAGAGAGAGAGAGAGAGAGAGAGAGAGAGAGAGAGAGAGAGAAGAGAGAGAAGAGAGAGAAGAGAGAGAGAGAGAGAGAGAGAGAGAGAGAGAGAGAGAGAGAGAGACTTCCGGGATAAGACAGAGCCTTTCTGAACATGTTCCTTGGCGCCATGTCTTTTCCAGGAGACTCTCGCCCTAACGGATGCCGCAAATTGCCTTCCAGGTATTCCGTAAGGAGTCCATTTGGTTTGCAATTCACGTTTCGTAAAGTGCATTATATATCTCAACTTTTAAAGGTCTCGTTAGCAAACTTTGCCCGAGACTTCATTTCCATGGTGCCGTCCCGCTAAGTCTGGAACCTTGTGGTCTTTGTGCAGGCCATTATGTACGGCGGGATCCAGTGGCTTTAGATCAAGTCCAGTTCTCTCGAAGACCATTGTGGACTTGATCCAGTCACTTCGTCTCTCTCTCTTTGCTTCACGAGCGAGTGAATTTCTCTATGTCTTTGAGCCTCGAAGTAAGAACAAGAAATCATGGAGTCTTCTAATTAGCAGTTGACCTGATTCTTAAAGGGTCAGGTCAAAGGTCACGTCATGACACCCAAAGGCTTAACACACATGATGGCTAAAGAAATATAGAAAATGGCGAACAAGATCACTCCTTTGACGTGTAAAGAAAAATTGCATTAAATCACTCATTTCAAATTATCTCCTTACAAAGTTATCTGAAATGACAGTTTATATACTGGTTCATAAGGGAACGATCCTCTATGACTTTCGGTTTTCTGTCCCGGTTATTTAAAGGTTAAAATAGTCAGATATCGAGTTCCTCGTTAAGCCTTTTACAAATGACCCTCAACTCATTGGCAACCACTATTTTTCCCTGAAAATCTTCTTGTGAAAATAGTTTTCGCTTCTATTTACTGTTAACTTCATATACGTTGTGTCTGTTTTACGATCCTGTCTCCATCTATAGTGGTGGGTGGGGAGGAGCCTTCTGCTGTACTATCCTGTCTCCATCTATAGTAGTGGGTGGGGAGGAGCCTACTGCTGTACTATCCTGTCTCCATCTATAGTGGTGGGTGGGGAGGAGCCTTCTGCTGTACTATCCTGTCTCCATCTATAGTGGTGGGTGGGGAGGAGCCTTCTGCTGTACTATCCTGTCTCCATCTATAGTGGTGGGTGGGGAGGAGCCTTCTGCTGTACTATCCTGTCTCCATCTATAGTGGTGGGTGGGGAGGAGCCTTCTGCTGTACTATCCTGTCTCCATCTATAGTGGTGAGTGGGGAGGAGCCTACTGCTGTACTATCCTGTCTCCATCTATAGTGGTGGGTGGGGAGGAGCCTTCTGCTGTACTATCCTGTCTCCATCTATAGTGGTGGGTGGGGAGGAGCCTTCTGCTGTACTATCCTGTCTCCATCTATAGTGGTGGGTGGGGAGGAGCCTTCTGCTGTACTATCCTGTCTCCATCTATAGTGGTTTGTGGGGAGGAGCCTTCTGCTGTACTATCCTGTCTCCATCTATAGTGGTGGGTGGGGAGGAGCCTTCTGCTGTACTATCCTGTCTCCATCTATAGTGGTGGGTGGGGAGGAGCCTTCTGTCATCCTGTTCTAATCCATTCTTTACTTAATTAAAACATTCTATGTCCTCCTCCAGCAATATCCTCATCATAGACCATTAGTTTTAATCTGGTTTTCCCACGTACTCTCATGTACTTCCATGTATTCTACTCCCATGTACTCTACTCCTATGTACATTCACCTAACTCCATTTTCTATGTAAATCATGGAGCACACCCGCACGTTTCCCTTTCTTTCAACTAACCTTTTCGTGAGAGAGAAACTCACAGTAACATAAGGTTGAAATTCCATATTCTCAGATCGCTGAATGGAAATGGAATGTCGGATTTCTAAGGGCATAAACATTTTCCCCAGCCTCACAGTCTTTGGTATTTCAAATATGTATATAATATAAATGCGCAAATGTATATGGATTTTGATTATTTTCTATCACTACGCCATAAAACCGTCGACCAAGATTATAAAAGGCCATTGGCAATGATGCATTTGTGTATATAATCGTTTATTGATGATAAATAACACGTGTCAGATTGTTAGCTCAAACAGAACACACACACACACCCACACACATATACACACCCACACACATATCCACACACATACACACTCACACACGGAGAGAAAGAGATAAAGATATATATATATATATATATATATATATATATATATATATATATATATATATATATATATATATATATATAGATAGATAGATAGATAGATAGATAGAAAGATCTATAGATAAATAGAAAGATAGATAGATAGAGAGATCGATAGAGAGAGAGAGAGAGAGAGAGAGAGAGAGAGAGAGAGAGAGAGAGAGAGAGAGAGAGAGAGACTGCTCGTAAAACCTCTCGATAAAAGAAGTAAAGCGCGAATGAAAAGTTCCGTAAAGACAATCTAAACTTCGTCATTTGTAAGGATCAGGCGAAGTGTGAACGTCTCTGACAAAGTTAAACATCGCACTTAAAATGTATATTTACACCGTGCATCTCGCCAGCTGCTTCTCTTGATAGCATAACTACAAAGTAGATGTGTAAGTTTAACTTAGAATTTATCAGTTCGTGTCACGGGTTTGGATACAGCGATATGTCTTCTTTTGTTTTAGAAGAAAGTTCTATAATTTCGTGTGGAAAATGCTGGAGTTTAGTGTCATGTCTTCTGCTGTTCTGTATGAATTACTGTTCCTCTTCATGGCTGATTGCTTTAGTTATATACATTATTCACTTAAGCACACTTTATATATATATACCTAATCATATAAACAGCTATTCTACCACTCAACTGAATATAATATGATTTTATAGACATTTAGAGGTGATTAGAGCAGTGTGAATAATTGGTTTATTTGGGAACACATATTTTGTCTTACATGAATTAACTTGTGTGTACACAGATCTGTGTCAAAACTAGACGTGTTCATGACCGTTCATAGAAACTCATGGACACAGAAATATACATGTAAAAGATATACTATGTATGAACGTAATGTACATAGAAATACGTGTAGGTTCTTCTTATATGTATAATGCTCATACACGAGGAAATATTCTTACGTTGCTTGCTGGTTATATGGTAATGTAAGCAGATCCAGTTGTGTATTTTCTTACAGTTTGTAAAGATAGCCGCCTCTACTGACTGCTGGATCCTTACTGCTAGTGTGAGAAACATCCTTGGGCTATTTGGTGAAGGAGTCCACCAGAGAGGAGAGGTTTTAACACGGTTTTGAGGGGAAATATCCTCGGAAAATACGATCCTGAAGGATATCTTAAGGACTCAATGGGCTGGGAAGGCCTGGTAAAAAATGGATGCTATGGAGAGAATGTGGCGGGGGAGTCTGTCAGGGTATCCTAGGTATGAGGGCCGGTTAGGAGTCCTGAAGGATACTGGCGAAAAGATCCTGAGGATAACTAGGAGGCATGGAGAGGGGAGCGGGGTAGGAAGGACTATAGGAGAAGTATGATCCTCTGTAGGATTTCGGCGAGATGTCATAAGGAGAAGGTTGTCGAAGGATCTTAAGTAATCAGGAGTCCTTTAGAAGGACTGTTGTTGCAAGAGCTTGAGGGGAGGGGGCGGGGGGGTCGAAGGACTAGCTCATGGAAGGATATGAATGAAGAAATCCTGGAAAACGACGTTAGGAGAAAGATCCTTCGTCTGGCTGGGAAGGATTTCCCGCGCATGAATACAGGATACGAGAAAATCCTCGGCACAACCTGCAGAGGAAAGATTTAGGAAATTATTCTGAATGCATCGTATATTCTCACAGAAGGATTCTAAAGGTGCTTTGAGGAAGGATTCCGGAAGGAAAGCTTGGGTTCAGGTAATTCTCCATCTTTAGGACTGCGGCCATATACCAATGTGGGCGTAATTTCCAAAGGAATTATTGAAAAAAGGAATCCGGTATGATTGGGTATCAGGTATGATTATAACCAAAAATGATATGGCATAATTAAGTTTTGTGAGTAATGAGTTATTATATAGATCATGTTAGCGTTCCTAGTTCTCAGTCTGCAACTAGACTTCATGATGAGGTAGTCAAGTCCCCTAATCACCTTCATGATGAAGTTGCTAGTCCCCTAATCACCTTCATGATGAAGGAGTTAGTCCCCTAATCAACTCTATAATGAGGTAGTTAGTCCCCTAATCACCTTCATGATGAGGGAGTTAGTCTCCTAATCAACTTCATAATGAGGTAGTTCGTCCCCTAATCACCTTCATGATGAGGGAGTTAGTCCCCTAATCAACTCTATAATGAGGCATTAAGTCCCCTAATCACCTTCATGATGAGGGAGTTAGTCTCCTAATCAACTTCATAATGAGGTAGTTCGTCCCCTAATCACCTTCATGATGAGGGAGTTAGACTCCTAATCAACTTCATAATGAGGTAGTTCGTCCCCTAATCACCTTCATGATGAGGGAGTTAGTCCCCTAATCAACTCTATAATGAGGCATTAAGCCCCCTAATCACATTCATGATAAGGCAGTTAGTATCCTAATCAACTTCATAATGAGTCAGTTAGTCCCCTAATCACCTTCATGATGAGGGAGTTAGTATCCTAATCAACTTCATAATGAGGTAGTTATTCCCCTAATCACATTCATGATAAGGCAGTTAGTATCCTAATCAACTTCATAATGAGGTAGTTATTCCCCTAATCACCTTCATGATGAGGGAGTTAGTATCCTAATCAACTTCATAATGAGGTAGTTATTCCCCTAATCACCTTCATGATGAGGGAGTTAGTATCCTAATCAACTTCATAATGAGGTAGTTATTCCCCTAATCACCTTCATGATGAGGGAGTTAGTATCCTAATCAACTTCATAATGAGTTAGTTATTCCCCTAATCACCTTCATGATAAGGGAGTTAGTATCCTAATCAACTTCATAATGAGGTAGTTATTCCCCTAATCACCTTCATGATGAGGGAGTTAGTATCCTAATCAACTTCATAATGAGGAAGTTAGTCCCCTAATCAACCTCAGAATGAGGTAATTAGTCTCCTAATCGACCTCATAATGGGATATTTAATCCTCATATAATCCTTGATGCCCCAAAGCACAATCGCCAGTCATTATGGTCGTAAGTCATAAAAAAAGACGAAGGAAAGACGTTCACCTTAGCGTCTAAAGATAGCTCTTAGCTCTACCGAGCTCTCAAGTTTTCGTTGAGAGAGAGAGAGAGAGAGAGAGAGAGAGAGAGAGAGAGAGAGAGCCATGAATCTAGATAAGCAAGCTCTTAACATGAGATAAAACTCATAAGTCTGGCTAAGCGTTTAATCTACCGCCAGACAACACGACTTCTCATAAACTCTGGACCGTGAGGAGGACTGGACTGATTTGTGAGATGTGTGTGAGCAAGTGTGTCACTTGTGATGACGTCACCTCCCACACATTATCCTAGGAGACAAAAGAAGACGAGAAGGGAGCCTAATATGTATATGTATGTGTTCCGGGTTCGAGTCCTTGGTATTGTAGGGCATTATGTGTGATTGTATACGTCTCTTCGTTGTATAGTAACTGACTTATATTTCTTTCTTGTGTCTCCCCTGATGATGTGAATATTACACGAAAGTGCACTTGGGAACTTATCGCCTTTCATTTCTCCGTGGACTCATAGGAATATATATATATATATATATATATATATATATATATATATATATATATATATATATATATATATATATCAAATAATACTCTTCAGCAAAAAGGCCTCGAACCCATGACCTCTGAATTAATCCCCTTAGCTGAACTTCAGAGCATTCTTTCATCGCCCTTGTTTCTTACAGCATCAATCCCATCCATCATTTCCATTCTGTATTACAGCATATGGTTTTTTTCTTGATCTTCCTGCCATTTAGCCTTATCAAAAGCATGGATCGCAATGTGTTTTCTACATTCGACCATTGTCATGACGGTCTCCTGCGCTATACATAAACCCTGTATGATGATGTATGATGCCTGGTATGATGTTGTATGATGCTGTATGATGATGTATGATGCCTGGTATTTTTACGAACAGACGGTGGACAGAAGGGACGATATGTTTTTCTCTTTCGTTTTATTCAAAGTTCTTCCAGTGTATGAATAACTGATTCATAAGCCTGCAGATATTTTAGTCGATTTTCATTAAGCATTATTTCTCTCTCGGTATATCTATCTATTCTTCTATCTATCTATATATATATATATATATATATATATATATATATATATATATATATATATATATTTTTTTTTTTTTTTTGTCGCCGTCTTCCGCGTTTGCGAGGTAGCGCAAGGAAACAGACGAAAGAAATGGCCCAACCCACCCCCATACACATGTATATACATACGTCCACACACGCAAATATACATACCTACACAGCTTTCCATGGTTTACCCCAGACGCTTCACATGCCTTGATTCAATCCACTGACAGCACGTCAACCCCGGTATACCACATCGCTCCAATTCACTCTATTCCTTGCCCTCCTTTCACCCTCCTGCATGTTCAGGCCCCGATCACACAAAATCTTTTCACTCCATCTTTCCACCTCCAATTTGGTCTCCCTCTTCTCCTCGTTCCCTCCACCTCCGACACATATATCCTCTTGGTCAATCTTTCCTCATTCATTTTCTCCATGCGCCCAAACCATTTCAAAACACCCTCTTCTGCTCTCTCAACCACGCTCTTTTTATTTCCACACATCTCTCTTACCCTTACGTTACTCACTCGATCAAACCACCTCACACCACACATTGTCCTCAAACATCTCATTTCCAGCACATCCATCTTCCTGCGCACAACTCTATCCATAGCCCACGCCTCGCAACCATACAACATTGTTGGAACCACTATTCCTTCAAACATACCCATTTTTGCTTTCCGAGATAATGTTCTCGACTTCCACACATTCTTCATATATATATGTGTGTGTGTGTGTGTGTGTGTGTGTGTGTGTGTGTATGTATATACATACATACATACAGAGAGAGAGAGAGAGAGAGAGAGAGAGAGAGAGAGAGAGAGAAATTTTTACTTGCAGAAAGAAACTGACTTACAGTGGCATTTTATCGACCTTAGGGAAGGCTGACACACGTTTCAGAAGTGGAGTGAGCAAGTGGGTGAGGGAGGGATCGAGAAGGATATGGACGGATGTAGTGAAGGAGGATCTCGGTTATCATTAATAAACATGCAGGAGGGCGAGAGGCGTGCACGGGATACAATGAACTGGCTCCATGTGTGATGGGAAAAAAAAAATCAGTCCTTATATTTTAAGTTCGTATTGTATTCTATACTACATCTTCCTGCTATAACAATACATTAGCATAGAAATGATGTTGAGAAAGGATGATATACCGATAGCTGGAGGGAACATCCTACCAGCTACCAACACAGAAATCAGCCATGGGGTCCTGATTACTTAACCGGATTATCCCGGCCGGTTACCGGGACTTAACATAAATTCGGATACTGCAACGCTTACTAATGCATCTGGTAAGTGGTGTGGCGCCGAGTTCCACTTTGCTGCCCCTTCTCCACTTACCGTAATGGAGTGGAATAATCCACTTGGCAGACGGGCAGCCTCTCTGATATTACTCCACGTCTTTGTTGTGTAAAACATTTACTAACAAAAACGTTTCTCTTTAGTATAAAAACAACAACAAAGAAACAAATATGTATTTGTCTGATATGGAAATGTATGCCAATGATCTTATTATCACTTTGACTTAGAAGAGAATAGTTGCTTTTATATTAACTACAGCAACATGAAAAGATATGAAGGATTTTTATCAGTCTAACATTCTTTATTTTCAATTCTACATTTCATGTTTATGATGACCAGTTTCTGGTCCCTTGTTTCTAATCTATAGTTTCTAATTCCTGGCTTCTGTTCACGGATTTTTGAATCTCTTTAACTGCCTATGTCTATATCATTAGATCGTTATGTCCATGTTGGACTCGTGCCAACCAAGGCAGATATATACATATATATATATCATCGTATAATATTTATGTTTGCATGAATGTATGTGTGTACCTATCATATATATATATATATATATATATATATATATATATATATATATATATATATATAGAGAGAGAGAGAGAGAGAGAGAGAGAGAGAGAGAGAGAGTGTCCACGTCTTCTATTTCCTATTCACAATGATCTTACCGATAATATTCTGTCCAGTTCTCACCAGTCTTCACAAGATACCATTCCCTTGATGCGATAATCCAGTATTGGACGCATCTTGAGCGAAACTCTTAAATCTTTCTGAAGGACTCTCGACCGTGGATCAAGATTCGGCTGTCAAACATGCGCTGAGGCGAGAGAGTGCAATAAAGTAAATGCGATTTCCATCCTTCGTGATAAATTCGTTTCCTTCGTTGCAAGAAAGAGATAATAAACAAAATCTATGATTGATAATACTTCAGTGATGTGTGAGAGATAAGACCGTATGGGAAAATATTTCTAAATTGAGGAAATACATCAACTGATGCTGGGTTGATTAATATTTCATCAGCTAGGTGGTGACCGATTACATTTATCATGTTGAAGGTTTAATAAAATATTCAGTTCTGTAAGAAAGCAAAGGTGGATTGTATTGCTATATCAAACTCCTCTCTCTCTCTCTCTCTCTCTCTCTCTCTCTATATATATATATATATATATATATATATATATATATATATATAGGGAGGTGAATGCAAGAGTTTTGGAAAGAGGGGCAAGTATGAAGTCTGTTGGGGATGAGAGAGCTTGGGAAGTGAGTCAGTTGTTGTTCGCTGATGATACAGCGCTGGTGGCTGATTCATGTGAGAAACTGCAGAAGCTGGTGACTGAGTTTGGGAAAGTGTGTGAAAGAAGAAAGTTAAGAGTAAATGTGAATAAGAGCAAGGTTATTAGGTACAGTAGGGTTGAGGGTCAAGTCAATTGGGAGGTGAGTTTGAATGGAGAAAAACTGGAGGAAGTGAAGTGTTTTAGATATCTGGGAGTGGATCTGGCAGCGGATGGAACCATGGAAGCGGATCATAGGGTGGGGGAGGGGGCGAAAATTCTGGGAGCCTTGAAGAATGTGTGGAAGTCGAGAACATTATCTCGGAAAGCAAAAATGGGTATGTTTGAAGGAATAGTGGTTCCAACAATGTTGTATGGTTGCGAGGCGTGGACTATGGATAGAGTTGTGCGTAGGAGGATGGATGTGCTGGAAATGAGATGTTTGTGGACAATGTGTGGTGTGAGGTGGTTTGATCGAGTAAGTAACGTAAGGGTAAGAGAGATGTGTGGAAATAAAAAGAGCGTGGTTGAGAGAGCAGAAGAGGGTGTTTTGAAATGGTTTGGTCACATGGAGAGAATGAGTGAGGAAAGATTGACCAAGAGGATATATGTGTCGGAGGTGGAGGGAACGAGGAGAAGAGGGAGACCAAATTGGAGGTGGAAAGATGGAGTGAAAAAGATTTTGTGTGATCGGGGCCTGAACATGCAGGAGGGTGAAAGGAGGGCAAGGAATAGAGTGAATTGGAGCGATGTGGTATACCGGGGTTGACGTGCTGTCAGTGGATTGAATCAAGGCATGTGAAGCGTCTGGGGTAAACCATGGAAAGCTGTGTAGGTATGTATATTTGCGTGTGTGGACGTATGTATATACATGTGTATGGGGGTGGGTTGGGCCATTTCTTTCGTCTGTTTCCTTGCGCTACCTCGCAAACGCGGGAGACAGCGACAAAGCAAAAAAAAAAAAAAAAAAAAAAATATAAATATATATATATATATATATATATATATATATATATATATATAATCAGACATAAACACACTTTGGGCAAGTGTCGTATATGCTCAATTCATTAACATTAACACGTAGACCCCCCCAACCTATCTTCACGTAGACCTCCCCATCTATTTTCACGTAGATCTCCCTATCTATTTTCACGTAGACCTCCCTATCTATCTTCACGTAGACCTCCCTATCTATCTTCACGTTCAACAGTTTACAAAGAATACTATATTTTTTGGCCTTTTCAGATCCATTTGATATGAATTTTCTTTTTGTATTTTGCAGCTAATGTTCTTCTGCATTGCCCATTTTCTCTGTTGACTCATTATTGTTCACTACGTTTTCTCTTGCCTCACCAGTGGCACTCACCCTCATTACATACTCAAAAAGATCACCTCATATTTCTTTAATCATTCAGTATTACCAACACCCACGTACGCTACTCACAGACGTTCCCATTGGCAATAGTGTTTCAACCTGCTCGGCATATATACATATATATATATATATATATATATATATATATATATATATATATATATACTTGCTGGGTGAAGGCAGCAAGTATGAGTATGTACATGTTTATATATGTACATGTCTGTATATGTATAAGTATGCATACGTTGAAATGTATAGGTATGTATATGTGCGTGTGTGCGTTTATGTATATACATGTCTACGTGGGTGGGTTGGGCCATTCTTTTGTCTGTTTCCTTGCGATATCTCGCTAACATGGGAGATGGCGATTGAATGAAATATATATATATATATATATATATATATATATATATATATATATATATATATAATCATTCAATATTCAACCCAAATGGCGTTCGTACCCTCTGAAAATAAGATTTAACAGACAATCATTATTTGATGAATTATTACCACCAGTGTGTCATTGAGAGTGACCTGATAACTGGTGTATAAGTTCCCGTGTCATCTGTGAGTTACAGATTATTGGCATGAGTTCCCGTTTCATTTCTCTTTCTTCGTACAGGTCTCCAGATATCACAGATATGATGATCACATTCATGTGATAGATAGAAGGAACATTGTACTTCCTTACGGCAGTCATTGTGTATCTCTGATGCCTGTATGTAAATCAGACACAACCATTTACATAAATAAAACGCGCTTCATGTAAACACACAGCTTAAACTCACTAATTCAATGATGAAGTTTTTAAAAATTTTCAGTTTCTTTTTTTTTGTCTCTCGAGAATAGTATGAACTGTAAACACCTTTTTTCTCTCTCTCTCCCAATGTAACTGTAAAAAAAGTGTAAAAAAAAGACCAATTTCCAGCAGACATCCAACAAAAATGGCCAAACAGTTCGCCCTCTTCTCTTTTTTAGGAAATAGCTGCCACAAGTTGTGGAACCGCATTTATGTGTCAGGTGGCGATTGGGCTACCCTAAATGTTGTATTGAAAACTCATCTTGGCTGCGAAATGTATTTGGGGAAAAAATGGGGTAAAAAAAAAAAAAAAATGTGTATTAAAAACACTATCTTCGAAATCTCCACGAGCAGAGATATGGCTTGCTTGTGTCATGCGAGAGATCAGAGATATCTCTGACTAGTTATCTCCATCATTATCGAGGAAATGAACGAGATTAGATAAATATACAAAACTTGATTACATACAAGTCATTAATTTTGCATAAATGAAGGTGTAAATGTTTTTGTTTTTGAAATCAAAGGAATGCCTAAGCCACCTTCTCCCACAAAGCAACAGTTGAAATAAAAGGCAATAAATAGATGACTGAATTTAAAGAGTGAAGAAATACAAGAAAACTAGAAGTAAATTCATAAGACATGAGACTGATAACAACGCACTTTGATTAAAGATGATTCATTCTAATTACAGAATTTTCTTAGGTAATCTCTCGAATTACAACAAAGGAAAAACATATATATATATATATATATATATATATATATATATATATATATATATATATATATATATGAAACCACAAGACCAAGAGATTGTATACATAAAGGTTGTATAACACTGTCTCTAAGAGGAATTTTTATCACAATGAAAGAGGACAAACAAACGACAAACAGAAGACAAACAAATGAAAAACAGAGGACAGAGGACAAACAAAGGGCACACAGAAGACAAACAAATGAAAAACAGAGGACAAACAAAAGGCAAACAGAAGGGCTCGGAAGACAAACAGAGGACAGACAGAGGGCAAACAAAGGGCAAACAGAAGGGCTCGGAAGGAAGGGTTGAGATTAAAGAGGAAATGGACTCAGGATGTGTGGGACCTCCAGGGAGAGGGTCCTCATGTCAGAGTCAGCCACTGCCGACGCACGGGAATGTACAATTATAAACGGCGGAACCACGAGACCTCCAGGTGGTTCTATACCACACGTGCAGGTGGTTCTATACCACACGTGCAGGTGGTTCTGCACCAGTCGTGCAGGTGGTTCTGCACCAGTCTTACAGGTGGTTTCATACCAGACGTGCAGGTGGTTCTGCACCAGTCGTGCAGGTGGTTCTATACCACACGTGCAGGTGGTTCTGCACCGGTCGTGCAGGTGGTTCTATACCACACGTGCAGGTGGTTCTGCACCAGTCGTGCAGGTGGTTCTGCACCAGTTTTACGGGTGGTTTCATACCAGACGTGTAGGTGGTTCTATACCAGACGTGCAGCTGGTCCTACACCAGACGTGCAGGTGGTTCTACATCAGTCATGCAGGTGGTCCTACACAAGAAGTGCAGATGGTTCTGCATGAAACGTGCAAATGGTTCTGCATGAAACGTGCAGATGGTTCTACACGAGACATAGATGGTTCTACACCAGACACAGATGGTTCTACACCAGACATGCAGATGGTTGTACAGAATTTCATGATTCTAAGGGAGATGAATAATTCTTTGTATCAATGTGGATAAAAATCCTCTTGGTGGTTGTATAAGAGGAAGAAAAAAAATGTAGAAATATACCAAAGCTTCTTGAAATAGGACTGTGTGTAACAAAAGAAAACGTTTCTTTTTAAAAAAGAAAAAAAAAGTAATCTATATAATACGTAAGTAAAAGAGTGATACGAAAAGTCTCTCTCTCTCTCTCTCTCTCTCTCTCTCTCTCTCTCTCTCTCTCAGGATATTAAGAAACATTATGTAAGAAGCAGTGAACCAGTCTTGACAAGGCTGTCAAGCTTCGTTCCTTTTTTTAGGTCTCCTTTTTCTCCCCCACGAGTCGACGTCACGAACAGAAAAGTGAATCAGTATTGTGGGGCAAAGGGTTCTGCAAGACATATGCCAATACGCCGGAATATGTTTGGAAAAGCTCGCCTGAAAAGGAAAGTTTAGTGTATTGCAATATATATATATATATATATATATATATATATATATATATATATTATCCCTGGGGATAGGGGAGAAAGAATACTTCCCACGTATTCCCTGCGTGTCGTAGAAGGCGACTAAAAGGGGAGGGAGCGGGGGGCTGGAAATCCTCCCCTCTCTTTTTTTTTTCAATTTCCAAAAGAAGGAACAGTGAAGGGGGCCAGGTGAGGATATTCCCTCAGAGGCCCAGTCCTCTGTTCTTAACACTACCTCGCTAACGCGGGAAATGGTGAATAGTATGAAAAAAAAAAAAATATATATATATATATATATATATATATATATATATATATATATATATATAGAAGAGACAAAGCTAGCTTCGTCTCTTCGATGTATATCAATTGACTGTTATATTTCTCTCTCTTGTATTCCCTGATGATGTGATTATTACACGAAAGTGCACTTGGGAACTTATCGAGTTTCATTTTCCCCGTGGATTCGTAGGAATATCTTGATCACGCGCAAAACTGTGATCCTTTCCAATATATCATCAAAATAAGTTCGAATTAATCTTGTTGGTATTTTGTTCATGAATATTTCGTGATGTGTTCACATATGTGGAACAAATCGCTCCACTTTATTCCAAAGGATAACTCAATATATGGCGATATAAGCTATTCCACGTATCGATAAGTGAATAATCATATACAAATATATGTTTCCCTTTGCCATAATATATATATATATATATATATATATATATATATATATATATATATATATATATATATATATATATATATATATATTACATATTTGTTCACCATGGACGCATGGAAATGTTTACGCGACAGAACACATGGCAAAGTTTACGCATCAGGTACGACACTGAACGCATTCAGATGCCTTTCCACTTTTGTCGAAATTCATATATATTTTCTATATAAAAATGTATGTAGGAAATAATAGGGGTTACATCGGCTAGAAAATCCAAACAAATTAGCGTGTTTGATGTTACATGGAAGTGTCTGGCAAAAATCTACCATGGGCGGAGTGTTGCCATCAGCTGATCTTTATTTATATCCAATTTCGGTCTACCACTTAAACTACTCAACCATCTAATTAGCACCACTCTGGGAGTCCTTTGATCTCTACCGTGTCTTCCGGAAATATTTCTAATTTCCTACATTACGGTTTTGTCACTATAAATCTATTGGACTTAATTCGTTTATGTAATCATTATCAATGATTACTCTGTCAGGTAATCATACATACACTTGTGTTGCCCCATCGCTTAACCTTGTGTACTTATACTACATCTCTACTCCTATGGTATGTATACATACACACACACAAGCCTAAGCCACGTACCCATTTATCGACCGGCCCTGAGGGGAGGATGAACACCTGGGTTAGGTGTGGGCCAACTGGCGTGTGCAGGGTTGGAACCCATATCAACTCATGGTCAGCAACGGTAACCGATATACAAAGGAGGCCCATGTTTGTGTGTGTGTGTGTGTGTGTGTGTGTGAGCGAGAAAATGCATGACATATATTGTTATTGTTGTACTTTGGCTTTTATTGATATCAATTAGTAATCTGATCTTCGATTTCTATTTTCTCGTACATGCATCCCACTCACGAAGAATCTTAACTCCGTAACACCTCTCCCTTCCTCTCTCTCTCTCTCTCTCTCTCTCTCTCTCTCTCTCTCTCTCTCTCTCTCTCTCTCTCTATTTGATCTGTTTAAAGGAGAACACCTTTCCCTGGCTGTGTGGCTTGCCTCTTCACTCATAATGCTGATGGGAATAGCTCTGCGAGAGCCGAATTACTTCTTGTCATTATGAGTTATTTCTTTATGATTATCTTAGTTTTGAGTTTATATCTTCCACTTTCTTTTTCCAAGGGTGTTTTTTTCATCCCATTTCACGATTCATTAAAAACCTATGCTTCCTGACTGTAACGCATTCTTTCGAAGTTATCTATCGTAAATCAGATACAGATAACATAATTTATCTGTTATCTGTTAAGAGAATTTTGTCCAGGATCGTTGTCCTTTGACTAATTCTTTTCATTTCTGTCCTAAAGACGAAAGATGGAATTTCTTCATCGTTCCCGCCTCACACAATAAGCTGGTCAGGATGTTACTATAGCTCTGTCATTTGATACCAGCATTTAATACCAGTCTTTGGCACACTGATTATTTGCATTCACGACACAAGTGCATAGTGATCTAATACAAGACGTATGTACCAACAATATTTTGTGAGAGAATTACTTTAAATAAAGATATATATTAGTATCAGTCTACTGAAAAGTAGCTGGATTTACATAAACTACGATTCCTGTTCTCAGAAAGGAACATTATTATGCTAATGAGGAAAACAGAGGCTCTTAAATATGCTAATTGAAGATCCACAAGGCATAGAAAATGACGACGTTACACCCCATACTAAAAAGGACAGTTACATTGTACGTTACGAGATCTGATCTCTTCTTCATGGCCTTAAGAACCTGATCGAGGCCTATCAGTTCCCCATGCAAATCACGGAGCCTCGTAGACTATAAGATCTCCTTCGGATCAGAATCTAATAAAAATGGAAATAAGGCTATGATGACACTGGGTATCACCACAGTTCCTTCCCTGTACTGCCAGCTGATGGAGACGTCAATGTGATGTTCACACCTGCTCGGAGTCTTGGCTGGAGACGCTAAATGAGGAGTTGTGAAGATGGGGCACGTGTCTGCTGACATATTGTGCTTCATTTGAACTGATGTTTATATGAATATGAGAAGTAGTGTATATATATATATATATATATATATATATATATATATATATATATATATATATATATATATATGATCACACTAATTCGTGTTGCTAGCATGAATGTGAAATCGCACTTCAGTAGGAGTTCATACAATTATATGTAACATGTAATTTTTCTATACATGTGGCACGACATGTTTCGTGGAGACAATCCACCTCATCGTCAAGTGCCAGTACTTAAAGTTATTTAAATCCCAACATCACACTTGAGTCCCGCCGTCCAGCACCAATCTGTACAGACCAACCACTGTCCGCTTTGTCTGGCAGTAACCGTTGTAAGGGAGAGTGATTAAGGGGGGTCACGTGGCGGGGGTTGACCTGGGTAGCTGGGTGTGTCTTGAACAAATTTTTTTTATGTTTTCGTGTTTTGTCAATTCTCTCATATGATTTGGTTAATGCTAGGATGGGCTTTAAAATTCTGGGGGGATAAGTTAAAGTTCTTAGTATTAGCAATTAAGACAGATTCAATGACACTACGTGTGGCATAATCAGCAGAGGGGTATAGAATAACGGGATTTTCAAGATCTATGGCCAGGGTGATCATTTTCATGACAATGTTTAGCGATCGCATTTTTGTGGTCATCCCTGCGTACTGCATGACGGTGCCAATAACACCTCTCCCTTACAGGTTTTTCCGGTCTGGCCTGTATAAATAAAAGTATGTAAAGATTCACTTAAAAACAGCTGTTCAAAAGATGGAAACATGGCATATACGAGATGAGCCGATGGCACAAATATGGAAAAATCAATTCTGGGAAAGCAGTAGGTGCTGGAGGTATGAATGGCATGAAGGAAAAAAAAAATAAACTCTAAAAGAAATCAAAAAGAATTGAGTGAAGCCATGTTTACTTCGTCGTCCAGCCTACACGAGCAGTGAAGACCAGCACGAGCAGAGAGTTGAAAGCAAAACCACCTCACAAAATGAATAGATATATCTATCTATTCTCTTTTTTTCTCTCTCTCCCTCTCTTTCTCTCTATTTTTTCTCTATCTACCTCCGTTTGACGTAAGCACTCCACTAACGCACTTGATAGAAAATAAAGCATTTCCTTACAGTATCTAATTTCCATTCTGCACTTGAACAAGGGCTTAATCTCTTAGAGAAATTACAGTAATTACTGGATAGTGTGTGTGAGGGAGACTGATAAGAGATAACAGAAGGAGAGAGAGAAATCCGTAACTTTTATTAATTTAGTTCAAACAGTTTGGAAAAGAAAGGTTTGATTAGATCTAAGTTGTTATGATTTTGAGGAAAGACTATGAATTAGATAAACTCTGTTGGCCATTGAATTGAATTAGATATAAGCAATTTATCAATTTGAGGCTCGTAAGTTGTACAGTGTAGAATGGAACAGATATTCATATCACAAACATTAATGCAAACTTAAAAAAATCTAATCGTGAAATATGGCGAGATGAGAGAGGGGAATCTGATCGAAATGGATGTAGAATAGACGCGATACAAAGAGAATACATAGGTAAAAATTAGAGAGGTTTACAATGACTCTATGGAAAGTTATCTGCTTGCTCTATACCATCATAGCTAGCTGAATGCTGTGTGTACCTCACATACAAATATAGATGGATGTCTATGCAAGCTATACCCGTCCTTGACATACGTATAACCCAGAGGTAGGAAATAATTGAAGCGTTTGATAACAACCAATCCATTGGGTTGGCGGGTGCAGGCAATATCGTGTGATTCGATTATAACTGTTTATTGGCTTCAAACGTGAATGTGAATGTAAACATTCATCATTCACAACCTAACCACGGTGAAGTAAGCGGAGGATATGATTCGATTAATGGACGGCGGTGCCAATCTGGTTTATAATAAAACAATAAGTGTTTTGATATCGTTTATATCATGATGACGGATCAAAGCGATACGGTTCACTGATTCAGAGGCGATGAACCAGGTTTCACTATTTCCGAAGCAATGAACTAGAAGAAGGAAGATAATATGGCGAAAGCATAGATCCCATTTTTTTTTTTTTTTCAAGTGGTTCGTGAACTCATTCATTGTTGTCAGATCTACCTGATAAATGCCCATAAGGACTGGAAAACGATTTTACCCTTTTTCTACAATAATCTGTTTTATATCGGCAAAATTCACTTACATGAACAACAGCTGTAACGTTATGATATTTTCCAACTGTGCAAATCCTAATATAAATACCTAAGGAGAGAATGTTTGTGCAGATTTCCGTTTGATAATTTTTACTGATAATTCCTTTATATCCACAATTCCTTTACGCCCATAACAGGACACGTAGAAAACATGGCAGAAAGAGAAAGGTTATATGATGTTTTAACTCATGATTAAGGAGCAGTTCAATGTCCACAGTGTAATTAACGTCAATGTCTGATGATCTTTCATTAATATGTTAATCATGTTTGTAATGGTTGGTGATAATGTCAGGGTTGTCTAGTGTCACAGGATAAATGATATAAGAAAAAAAAAGACATGAATTCTAATGGGCAACATTGGAACACTGAGTGGAAATTATTTTGAGATTAATCCTTTTTTATCAGGAAATTTCTATCTTTGGTCATAAACTATAGCGAGGTTCAGCGCTTGCGATGACCTAAATTGGCTCTTTATATTAGATATGAAATATATACTTTCCCTTCGTCTCTCTCTCTCTCTCTCTCTCTCTCTCTCTCTATGTATATATACATCAACATCACAACACTTTATGATCTGTGGTCTCGATCGGTGGACGTGGTCAGCTTCCTGAGCGCTGCAGGAGCCTCATTAACGATGGAAGGGACGCCTGGGACAGGAAGGGACTATATAGAAAAAAAAAATGGAATCTGGGATATTTCCAGACGAGCGTTTTCAGGTACAACTGAGTTAAAATCTCCTCTCATTATCTTAACTACAGCCAAATACTTTCTACAAATTGATTCCATCACATTGGTAGACCTTCAGGTTTATCACCTAAATGACTTTAAACGAGTCTTCCGCTTCAGTCGTTCGAGACTCAATACGAAGCAATGGAACGAAACATCCAGTCTGCTGAACTAATGAGATGCAATACGAAGCACTGAAACGAAAAATTCTGTCTGTTGAAATAATGGTCTTCACTGTGTCAAGGAGAATCGGTATCATAGAAGATAATCGAGGTTTCCAAAGCGATATGAAATCCAATTTTCCGCTTAATTGCTGAATATGATCGTGTTCCATCATGGGAAAGGCTCCAGTCATGGACAGATGCTATGATCCAAGTCAGACTTTCATTAAAATATGGAAAAAAAATGGATAAAAATCGGTATTGGAAAAATAGAAAGATTAATCAAGTTTTTGAGGTGACAGAAAAAAGTAATATCTGATTTTAAAGCGACAGATTGTTGATGATAAAGACGACGTGGGTGAATATAATCGTCCAGGTGTGGCATCAGTGGCATAGCACGAGTCACAGACAGCAGCTGTGGCATAGCGCATGATCCACAGATATAGCAGCTGTGGCATAGCGCATCATGCACAGATATGACACCTGTGACATGACATGATCCATAGATATGGCAGTTGTAACACAGCACCATGCACAGTTGTAGCAGCTGAGAGACAATATCATCCACAGACATAGCATCTGTGACATAGCATGATCCACAGATATGCCAGCTGTAACACAGCATCACACACACACATATATATATATATATATATATATATATATATATATATATATATATAGCAGCCGTGAGACAGCATTATCCACAGACAGCATCTGTGACACACCATGATCCACAGATATGACAACGGTAACACAGCATTAACCACAGAAGTATTTCAAGCCTCTGTGACATTTTTGGGAGGAAAAGAAAGCTAACGTGTCCTTAGAAATGGGTGAAATATTACTCCAAAATATAGGTAACGAGAGAAAGTGTCACGAGGGTGGAGATGACAGAGGCGTCGGGTAAAGCTGAAGACAGATGTTCTAATCCAGTTTTACGGTTGACTAAGCGGGATCTGAATGCCTGAGTATCCTATTGTAACCTATATACTCATGAAGCAAGAACAAAAGCGCCTTGACTGACATTCTTCCAGTTATCTTGTCAACTGGTGTTCAGTACATATTCAAGATCTTTTCTCATGTTGATATAAATGGCATCAAAATTTGTCTGCGTATAGACAGATGACTTAAAGATTTTGAAAATAAATTGATCTACGGGAATTCGTTGAGTTTTGCACATGTATATACCAAATATGATGTTTCCCTTCTAAAAGTGTTTGGAGGTCAGTCAATTCGCCATCCAGTTTTTCCAGCATGATTTTTGGAGTTTATAATTGTAAGTTGTTCCTATCTGTCTGATGCAGACATAGTCATCGTTTTAATTATCTGTCCTTCATCCTTTACCTTCAACTTCTATCTTCTTTTAAAATGATATTTCTAGACTTATTCAATTTATTCTTCCCTCTATGTTAAAACCATCATGGCTCCATCGCACTTGAATATTCCCCTCTCTCTTCTTTTTTTCCAGGAACTACTTTGATGCTCTTCCTATAGCAACACACCATCCATAATGCTCAGATGTTCATTACCCCTCACGGAACTCATGTTTTATCCATCGTAAAGTCTTAATCTCCTGTCACTTTGAAATCAACACTGTAGGACAGAGATGAGCGATAGCTTCGAAATGGGCGATTCTATGTATCATATTTAGACTATGTGGTAGTGAGTTTAAAAGCGGGGGCAGCTGGTGCCAGAATGCTTTTAGCTGGTACACTGAGTGGGGCGGATGGTGAGCCATAATGGGCTCAGATGGTGAGCCATAATGGGCTCAGATGGTGCCAAAGAAGGTTTGATTCAATGGGGTTCGGGAGGGTAGGGAGGGGCGCCGGCGGCTTGAGGGAGTGGTGTTAAAAGGGGACTTAATAGTGTCAAGGAGGCTGGATAGTGCTGAGAGGACTCGTACTCACCTTGCTTCCCGCCACGCAAAGAGAGAGAGAGAGAGAGAGACTCTCTCTCTCTCTACAGCCGGTGCACAAACCCTGCGTCACAACCACATCATCCCTTGCTGGGGAAACCTACACTGCTTTCAGTTGCCTGGTAAACTGCCTCAACTACACTGCTTCCAGTTTACAGGTAAACTGCCTCAACTACACTGCTTTCAGTTGCCTGGTAAACTGCCTCAACTACACTGCTTTCAGTTGCCTGGTAAACTGCCTCAACTACACTGCTTCCAGTTTACAGGTAAACTGCCTCAACTACACTGCTTTCAGTTTACAGGTAAACTGCCTCAACTACACTGCTTTCAGTTGCCTGGTAAACTGCCTCAACTACACTGCTTTCAGTTGCCTGGTTTCACACTCCGATTTCAGCAGAGATAAGGCAGCTCAGATGACGTTAGTTTTAGGCAAATTCTTTTTTTCCTACTCTCACTTTCGTTCCACAGAACATGAGATGGGTGAACATGCTTTTTTTCCATACTCTCGTTCCGCAGAATATGAGATGTGGGTGAACGTGCTCTTTAACTCATGGCGCGAACAGATGAAGAGACACGCATCATCAAGTAATTTTGATCATTGTTGTTTGAATTCCTAAAACAATGTGAGATTACATAAATGGAAATGAGCTTTGAAAACCCCATTTTATGGTGACTGATTAAATGGCATGAAAGTAAATGTCTGCTGTCACAACATTCTAGTGGCCATTGAGATCATACATTAAAAGGAAATGGCTTTGAGTATTTGATTCAATGGCTTGCCATTTAAATCAAATTGTTCTACTAAGCCCAATCAGTTTTTAGTATATATATATATATATATATATATATATATATATATATATATATATATATATATATATATATATATATATATATTCCTATGAGTCCATGGGGAAAATGAAACACGATAGGTTCCCAAGTGCACTTTCGTGTAATAATCACATTATCAGGGGAAACACAAGACAGAAATATAACGGTCAGTTAAAATACATCGAAGAGAAGAAGCTAGATAGATGGATACATATAGATACGATGATCACAGTAGTACGTGATACAATGAAGGTGAAATCGCACTTCAGTAGGAGTTCATACAATTCTAACATGTAATTTTTCTATACATGTGGCACGACATGTTTCGTGGAGACATTCCACCTCATCAGCTAATCTAAGACATGTTCGAAAAATAGTGTTTGGAATGTTGCTTTCCAGTACAGTAACACCATCATTAAGACCTTCATAAATAGTAGGCCAAATCATGTAACAATTGGGAGTGTTTACGCCGTCAAATGCAAGGCATGTAAAGATATTCATACAGGCCAGACAAGTAAAACTGTAACGTAGACGTGTTATTGGCACCGTCATGCAGTACGCAGGGATGACCACAAAAATGCGATCGCTAAACATTGTCATGAAAATGATCACCCTGGCCATAGATCTTGAAAATCCCGTTATTCTATATCCCTCTGCTGATTATGCCACACGTAACGTCATTGAATCTGTCTTAACTGTTAATACTGTGATCTTTAATTTGCCCCCCCCCAAAAAAAAAAAAAAGTTTAAAGTCCATCCTAGCATTAACAAAATCATTATGAGAGAATTGACAAAACACGAAAACAAAAAAGTTAAGACACACCCAGCTACCCAGGTCAACCCCCGCCACGTGACCCCCCCTTAATCACTCTCCCTTACAACGGTTACTGCCAGACAAAGCGGACAGTGGTTGGTCTGTACAGATTGGTGTTGGACGGCGGGACTCAAGTGTGATGTTGGGATCTAAATAACTTTGTTAAGTACTGGCACCTGATGATGAGGTGGATTGTCTCCACGAAACATGTCGTGCCACATGTATAGAAAAATTATATGTTAAATATAATTGTATGAACTCCTACTGAACTGCGATTTCACCTTAATATACATATTGCAATGTACAAATGCATACATAACCTCAAGGGAAAAAATATTTCAGTTAGCAATGTTTCAGAACTCTATTGTTATATCAAACGGTCATAATCTTTTTGTTTTATTATGATTGAATAATCAAGGAAATGGGTACAAAATATTGAATATAGATTTTACCAGACAAATAAAAATTTTTTTTCTTATAAAAGTTTTTACGTAAATTGAATTAGAAAGGAGTGTCTATCTATCTATATCTGACTGGCTCTCTCTCTCTCTCTCTCTCTCTCTCTCTCTATATATATATATATATATATATATATATATATATATATATATATATATATATATATATATGGCTCAGGAGCCACATGTAGAGTTTAAAGAAAACTTTTTCAGTTAGAAATTGAGGGTTGCCATGTGCTGTGCCTTCCCTGAATCTTTTTTTTTTGTAATGGAACGTACACAAGTGATGGCTAGGGGGCCAGAGTTAAACCCCCGTTTTTATTGTATACTTCAAGGGTTTTCCCCCTTTTGGAGAGAATGAAATTTGCCCCAATACATTCGAAACTACATTTGTGATTCATACATCTATACTCGCTCATGCGTAACTATTATCAATGTTGGTTTGATTCTTGGGGGAATATTCTAATAAGGCTGTGTTGATAGAGAACAGAGATGGTCTAGTTTATCATGTGTTGCTAATTCCCACTTGCCTCTTCTGTTTCTTATTTCGTTGTGTCTATATTTCTAGCAGAGCTGAGGTATAGTCAGGAGAAAAGAGGTATAGCCAGTAGAGCTGGTGGTATAGCTCGCCGAGAGAGAGAGAGGATAAGTTGAAGTACTTTTGGTTTTTACATCAACTTTCCTGTATTTTTTGCTCTTCTTTGTAACCAACTTTGTTTGATCCGGTCCACTCAGGCTGTTGACGACACTGTGATATAACTTTGTAGTGAGGGGATGATATATATATATATATATATATATATATATATATATATATATTTTCCCTGGGGATAGGGGAGAAAGAATACTTCCCACGTATTCCCTGCGTGTCGTAGAAGGCGACTAAAAGGGAAGGGAGCGGGGGGCTGGAAATCCTCCCCTCTCGTTTTTTTTTTTTTTAATTTTCCAAAAGAAGGAACAGAGAAGAGGGCCAGGTGAGGATATTCCCTCAAAGGCCCAGTCCTCTTTTCTTAACGCTACCTCGCTATCGCGGGAAATGGCGAATAGTATGAAAAAAAAAAAAAAAAAAAAAAAATATATATATATATATATATATATATATATATATATATATATATATATATATATATATATATATATATATATATATATATATATATATATATATGCAGGTGTGTGGGATATGTAAATGTGTGTATACTATTCTTGTGTTATTGAAACAGTTTTACGCTCGTGTTGCTCCGTTTCTTAGCCTTGTATGTATGTACTACATCTTCAGACACACACACACACACACACACCAGCCTACGCCAGGTACTCATTTATTGACCAGTCCCATGAGGAGGAAGTAGTCCTTTTTTGGAGGTATGTTTGATTCATTTGCTCATGATTCAAACAACAGCTTCAACACGTAAGATATCAACGCTTACCTCAACCCGTACGTATATCAGTTTATTTGGGTAATGTCTGTAAGGTCCTTCAGACAATTGAAACTATGTATATTCTAAACTTAAAAGCTTTAGAAATTATCTTGTTCGAGATCGTAAATGGAACTCTGAACTGAGTTTTCCATGAATCTGGTTCGTGAAGCAATTGAATCACCACATGTGAGACAACTTTCAGCATCTCCAACTTGGTAAAGACTAGTTGTTTCTCTCCACCCGCTAAGACAAAGACAGACGAAATCTAATTGGTGTCATGACTGATAACAAACCCAGCGAGAATGTACTGTAATTTAACGAACCGAATGATACTGTTTCGAACCAAATAGGTGAACTCAGTACATATTCATGTACTGATTTTGGCAAAAACGAGTCATTTTCCCTTTCTTCACTGATATTATGTTTTAATAAATGATGAAAAATTATCCTTTTAGTTAAGATAAGCAATCTTTATATTTTGATCTGGTTCTGATGATATATGAAGATATCTAACAATTAATCTAGGCTCTCTAGTTTGAATATATATATATTTATATATATATATATATATTTATATATATATATATATATATATATATATATATATATATATATATATATATAAATATATATATATATATATATATAAATATATATATATATATATATTCCTATGAATCCACGGGGAAAATTAAACACGAAATATATATATATATATATATATATATATATATATATATATATATATTCAAACACTCTTATTCTGTTTTCTATCTAAATCTCTCCATCATTACTGTCTCCTTTCCCAACTAGATGGTCTGGGTCAGGCATACACATACAACCTCTTAAAATCAGACATAAACATCCTCAACCAAAGCCTAGTCCTTCGCACTTAAAACATGGACTTTCGCACCCGTAGAAATTGCTCTCTCTCTCTCTTTCGCACTTTATATCGTTTCTTCAAGCGAGTGCTGGCGGGGGGATCTCCCAGCCCACACACACTACCTCCTTTCACAATTATTCATCCCACACGAAATCCCTTTTCCATGTCATTTGCGAATACGTATATCGCTGTGTGTATTCATTGCATGAGAACGCGACCGGCTTAAAGAGGTTATGCATCGTGTTTGATCTTTGATGTGTCTTTGATGCTTAAGACGATTGAAGTTGAAAGGGTGTCTCCCAGTTGGAGGTAAACTTAAGTTTGGTCAACTTGTCAACGACAAAGCGATATCGAGGGGGGGTGGTGGGTTCGAATCTCGTCTCAGAGCTTGCATTTCCCGTCCGTCTGAAATCATATTGCATCTCTTTCATGTACCTTGAACTATAATGCTGCTGTTATCTCGTTAAAGGAAATAAAGGGAAAATTTAAATTGTTGGAATGAAATTTATCCCGTAAAACTGTCGTCTTCTTAAATGTTATCGGAAATGATGTGATAATGAGGGTTTGTATGAATAGTGAACTGGTCTCATTATCATCATCATTACCAGTCCCTCCCTATATGCAGTTGGAAGATGAATGATTCCTCTCTCTCTCTCTCTCTCACACACACACACACTTGTGGATGGTGTACGTGCGCTAGAGTTCGTGTGTGTGTGTGTGTGTGTGCGTGTCTGTGTTCTGTGTATCTATATACTTGTACTGTGTGGAGAGGGAGGCATTTGCCACTCCCTGGGGTCACCCATCTTCTGAACTTTCTCTGCTGTCGTACAACTCTTCAGGCGTCTGTATGCTGTCCACATTCACTGTCTCATTATTCAGTGTGTGTGTGTGTGTGTGTATGTGTGTGTGTGTAGGAATCTTCATGACGTCGAGTCAAAGATTTCTTGGAAACCCTGACTTCCCTTTTCTCTGGCGCTTCCTGAGGTATGTTTTTCTTGCCGGCGAATAATGTAGCCAGCGACCTTTTCCTTTGTGGGGGGAGGGTCGGGGGAAGGGAGAGAGAGAGAGAGAGAGAGAGAGAGAGAGAGAGAGAGAGAGAGAGAGAGAGAGAGGTCGTCACGGTGGGCGAGATTGACAAAGACAGATGCAGGAGGAGAGGGGGGGTGAAGGGGAGAAGGTTGTAACGTGGCGTTATTGATCGAGAGAGAGAGAGAGAGAGAGAGAGAGAGAGAGAGAGAGAGAGAGAGAGAGAGAGAGAGAGAGAGAGAGAGAAAGGGAGAGAGAGAGAGAGAGAGAATGATCGGATGTTACGAGGCAGATCTGCTGTCCCAAGAGATTGCACACATCACTGCCTCCCCAAGTTATGAACTAAATGTTATCCACTCTCATGAGCATATGGCATACATAACGACACACACACACACACACACACACAATCAAATAGAGAGAGACAGGGGAGCATAAAGTATAGACTGAATCCTTTAAAAATATTTTCCCTTAAATCTTTGTACAAGTTTTTAATTATAACCTTAAAGTTAATTACTAAACAGAGGTTTTTGGGATAGCTTCATTCTGAATGGTTTTAAACATTATTGTTGTATGTAAGTTATATGTTATGAATAAAGATAATATTTCTAAGATATTTAGTTGTAAGTTTTATGTTATGAATAAAGATTACGTTTCTAAAATATTTTGATATTTCGACGACATATAAACTTTTGCGAAAACTTTTTTCTTTTTCTTATTTTTTTGACGAAATTACTGGTCCAAAAGCTTTCCAATATTGGAAAAAATATCTTTTTTTTTCTTTCTTCTTTGAACTAGAATTTTGCATTCTTGCCTTCCACTTTCGAAAGTGGATAAAGGTTTAAAAACCCAGATTGCATACGAAGCATCCAGAAAATGTGACGTTAAGAGAGAAAAAAAAAGGAAAGAAAAAACATTTTGACATCCATGGGAAAAAAAAAGTATAAACAAATTCCAGTCGTGTATGAAGACTCAAAGAACTTTGTTCATACAAACAAAAGTCTTGACAGGAATTTCAAAATGTCATTTCATACGAGTTCGCTGTGGCTATGACTCGAGTTTGCTGGTAAATATGGACATTCTTCCTTCCCATACATAGCGTTACCATACATAGAGTTAGGGGCGAGACTGTACATGAATCACTTAATAGATCTTAGGTGATGTAAAGGATGAGTATATGGGAACATACACTCTGCCTGTCTACGAGAGTAGAACATGGATGACATGGTAATGTGAAGTGCTCTCTCTCTCTCTCTCTCTCTCTCTCTCTCTCTCTCTCTCTCTCTCTCTCTCTCTCTCTCTCTGCCTTCAGCCGCTACGCCCTATTCATTACGTTCAATTCTAGATTTATTCTGATCTATTTCTTTAGCTATGCATTCAATCTTGTATAATTCAAAGTATAGAATGAGATCGATTGATCGTTTTGTATGAGGTGATTAAAAGTTGATTACCATCTAGTTGTACCTAATTCATGTATTTATAATCATTCCAGGTCACGTTTCCAGGGGAAGAGACTTGGTGCTACCGAAGACGTCTTCTCAAGAGCTGCCGCATCTCCTGCGCCACTTCCAGCAGCAGGGAAAGTGATGAAGACTTGTACTCTCCCAGTGACAAAGCCTCGCCTATTCACTCCGGTTGTAGCCCCGTGAAGGTGGAGTCCGGTAACACCCATCTGCTTGTCTACGGACCAGCCAAAACCAGGAGATGGACTCGCTTTCCTCTACGTCTGCCTTCCAGGGTTCAGGAAGAATGAAACTTCGCTGTGTGGGAACGAGGCACTTTCAGCAGGAGGAGGAGGTTTGCGTGGTACGTATCTTGGCGAAACTGGATTGCATTTCGCGCCCCAGGCGCTCCAGGATTCCAGCGTTATTACGGATGGGGTACGGCCGAGTTCCAGCCGTATTAGAACGTCTTCCATGGTTGAGGGTGAGTTCCTTCTGCATTAGAACGTCTTCCAGGGTCGAGGGTGAGTTCATTCTGCATTAGAACGTCTTCCAGGGTCGAGGGTGAGTTCATTCTGCATCAGAACGTATTCCAGGGTTGAGGGCGAGTTCCTTCTGCATTAGAACGTCTTCCAGGGTTAAGGGCGAGTTCCTTCTGCATTAGAACGTCTTCTAGGGTTGAGGGCAAGTTCCCTCTGGATTAGAACGTCTTTCAGGGTCGAGGGCGAGTTCCTACTGTATCAAAACGTCTTCCCGGGGTATGAATGAGTTCCTACTGTATTAGAACGTCTTCCAGAGGTACGACTGTCGTTTTGTCGTGCTCAGGAGTCGTACCTGCGTTCTCGACCTGAAGACGAAGAAGAAAGACAGTCTAACGTATGGGATTCCCAGTCTCACATGTGATCCCAGATGCGTCCAGTGTGCGATCCAAGACCCCATTGACCCCCCCCCCTCCCCCCAATTCAACCTGACACCCCCCCCCCCCTCTCTCTCACTCTCTGAAAATCATCCGGTGCACATTTCGCCTCGCCAACCGCTGTTGATTGCAAGGTAGAGAGAGAGAGAGAGAGAGAGAGAGAGAGAGAGAGAGAGAGAGAGAGAGAGAGAGAGAGAGAGAGAGAGTTGTTCCCATTCGCCCGAATTAGAAATGATGCATTTGGAGATGAACATTAAAATCAGCATTGGCCGGGTATTAGTCATCGGGGTGGAGGAATGAAAAGAAGGGAGGATGGATGAGTACTGATAATATCTCTATATTCATCATTCTAGTAAAATGGTATACGTATGATGAGTTTATATTAGAGTTCTGGATGATATACACGTAGATGTATTTATAGCATGGATTATATTCTTTTTCCGTGATGAGTAATCGATAGATGTTGCATTCAATGACCATTGTTGCAGAGGAAATGTGACGCAACAATTGCAGGTTAATCATGATAAGAGCAATTCATCATCGGTGTTGCAAGACCCGGATATAAGCCATGTGTACAATTCATCACCGGTGTTGGAAGACCCGGATATAAGCCATGTGTACAATTCATCACCGGTGTTGGAAGACCCGGATATAAGCCATGTGTACAATTCATCACCGGTGTTGGAAGACCCGGATATAAGCCATGTGTACAATTCTGGTTGTTCTACATCCGGGTTCCTAACACCAATTGAACACTTATGCAGCCAAAAGCCTGGTGGTTGCTCCTAACACCCACAACCTAGGTTCACAACACCAGTTTAACAACATTTTAGGGTCATAATCCGGGGTTGTTTATCGGTTCCTGAAACCTAGTTCGTCTATGATTATGAAGTCATTGTACCGTTATTTTAGCATCAATTATATCAGCACTACTTCAGTGTCTTAATACCAACTATTCCAGCATCAAACTAGCACTGTTCAAGTGTATTAACACGAGCCATGCTATCATTAATGCAGCTTTTAACATAGCCATAATTACACTATTACTGGAGTGAACTTGCGCTGCTGAAACTATGACTGTGTTTTGATCTAACGCTTTGTTACTTACACGAACAATATCATCCGGAGTGAGACAAAGGATATGCTTAGCGTCCTTCGCTGTAAGAATATATTGTCCGTTTCGTATAACAGTGACTATAAAGTCTTCTCTCACAGTACAGCAGTGATTTCCTGTTTCCTCTGTGTTTTGAACGTTGGCAGTGAAACTGGGAGGATAGAGCTATACACAAACCAATGTAAACTTGAGCACTGAATATCCAAACCGCTTTTTCCCCCGAAGTACAAACGGAATTTTTAAAGAAGCGAACTTTGATGGTCTTAGAATGGCCTTCAATGCTAAGGTGTTGTACCTTAAACCCTTGCCCAGATTTCGAACTAATTACCCTCAGAACTTGGGGGGGATCTCTGGGTACTATGGCTCAGCCGTGTGAGATAAAAATGCACAAAAAGAACAATAACGCACGAACACTTTAAAGGCTTCAAAGTCTTTACTGTGAATAAAGCCAGACCATCTACACAACCCGTAAAAAGCCGTTACTAAGAATAAACTCAGATCATCTATATGACCCGAAAATAGTTTCATCTATTTTTCCCCCTCTTTTTTTTTTTTTTTTAACCACAGATTGAATCGACGTGAACTGGATTCGCTCTGACACAGATTTGCATATGAAAAATGTCTGTCAACTGTCACTTGTATCAGCCTAGTGTTCTGGGTCGACGCGAGAGAGAGAGACAAAGAGATAAATGAAGGCAACTGTGTGTCATTGTTAGCATGTGTTACCTAGAGCGACTTTTACTAACATGTTCCCCCTTGTAATTATGCATCTTGTCTTTACTCTGCGCACGCGCGCGCGCGTGTGTGTGTGTGTGCGCGTGTGTGTGCGTGTGAACGCTAAGAGGGTGTGTCAGTGTATTAGTATACCATTTAGTTATATGATAACTAGACAAATATAAGATATATATCTAGAATTTAGATACAGATAGAAAGATCCATTAAACTGTCTACATATCTATCTATTCAGCTATGTGGATACATATATGGAAGTACAGACCGACAGACAGATAGCCAGATAGATATAGAAATGCATCGATAGAACGATAGAGACAAAGATTGATAGAAAAATAAGATAGGCAAAATTTGCTTTTAAACATCTACCTGAATCTATCACACCACCTCACCTGCGCCGTGGGTGTACAGAAAAGGTTTCACGAAGAAAGGTTATTGCAGTCTCCAGGCATGCTGGCTTGTGCGTGCCCACACGTGGGAAGTAAACCTTATCCAAGTGTGTCCCTCGTTCATTATGCTGCATATTCTTGTGTTACCCCAAACCACCTCCTCAGGCATACCTCCTGGCATTATACCGCGAGCATAACGCCTTTGTGACAACATCAGAGGGAGCCGCGGGTGTAAGAATACTTAGAAAGTCTTTGAAATTTAATCATGGGTGTTCGGAGAGTTAGTTAAGTTAGCTTAGTCGCTGTGGAAAGAATGTGAGGCAATTTGTGAAATAAGCCAAAGCTGCAGATTAATCTTAGCTCTGAGATATTTTGCAACTAGACCTTCTGTTCTGGAGGCGGGAAAGCGTTAATTAATGGTATGCTCCATCACACACACACACACACACACACACACACACACACATACACACACACACAGACCAGAATCTCAAGTGCTTTCGTTTAAAAAGTGTCTCTCCCCCGTCATAAGTGAGCAGGTGGAATCACTTAATTACAAACACTCGAATCTTAAGTGGGAAGTCTTTAGCTATCACTTGGCGAAGAAGTTTTTGTTTTTCACTTTATGATAACGTTTATCCTGCTCCTCCTTCACTCTCATGATGGTCATATGATGGTGTAGACGTTGCTAGACCGGCCCACAACACCACACGACTGTGGACTGCCTTGCGACCCCAGCCTTATACTCCCATGTACTGACGTCCACCCAAGCCTTATACTCCCATGTACTGACGTCCACCCAAGCCTTATACTCCCATGTACTAACGTCCACCCAAGCCTTATACTCCCATGTACTGACGTCCACCCAAGCCTTATACTCCCATGTACTGACGTCCACCTGTCTTATACTCCCATGTACTGACGTCCACCCAAGCCTTATACTCCCATGTACTGACGTCCACCCCAGCCTTATACTCCCATGTACTGACGTCCACCCAAGCCTTATACTCCCATGTACTGACGTCCACCGCAGCCTTATACTCCCATGTACTGTCTTGCTACTCAGCCTTATATTCCCATGTACTGACGTCCACCTGTCTTATACTCCCATGTACTGACACCTGCCTCAGCCTTATACTCCCATGTACTGTCCTGCTCCCTCTTACGCTAAGCTGGACCCACTCCCAAGACCTAAACAAAATCAAAAGTAAAGCTTGACTTCTTAGTATTCGTTTGAATTAGAACAAGATTTAAACACATGTGACGACCTCAAACTTCTCTGTCTCAGATACAAATATTGAGCTGGGAGATGCTGAGGGCTGTCAATGACATTTGACTTCACAAAATGGTGAACGTCATCATATTACACCTGAACACAAAGTGCTTTACCCTGAGGCTCATGTCGGCAGCGCTGTTGTCGTCCAGGTTGGCATGACAACACACACACCCGACAGGACTGACCTCTGACTTATAACTGTTCCAGCTGCAAAATACTAATTCCATCTATATCATGGCAATGACTGCTGGAGACGCGCTCGTACATACATGATGTTAAAGGTAGTTTCAGTGCACTGGCATTGCTAACAATATACATACACACACATTATATATATATATATATATATATATATATATATATATATATATATATATATATATATATATATATATATACCAGAGTCCACGGGGAAAATGAAAAGCGATAAGTTCCCAAGTGCACTTTCGTGTAATAATCACATCATCAGGGGAGACGCAAGAGAGAAATATAACAGTCAGTTGATAACGAAGAGACGTAGCTAGGACACCATTTGGTAAACATGCGATTGTCCAAGACAGACAAAGAACGTATCATAAACTTATTATGTGGACAAGAAGGTGACTTGTTTACAAATTTTATCAACCAATTTTATCACTAATATGAAGATTATAATTCTTTGTATTTAATAATAGAAGATTCAATGATATCTCTCGTGGTACTGGAGAGTTAACTGAAATGGCATTACTCCAGTCAGTACAATGATCATAGTTTTTAACGTGTTTAAACAAGGCATTTGATTCTTGTCCTGTTCTTATATGTATATATCTATTTCATTAGTTCATAGTGGGGTGCGTGACCTAGCATTTTGCTAATATCCACGAGGAAAATGAAACACGATAAGTTCCGAAGCGAACTTTCGTGCAATAATCACATATTCAGGGGAGACACAAGAATGAGATGGACGACTTAGTTCTTTGATATACAAGGAAGAGACGTACCAAATGGCGTCCTAGCTACGTCTCTTCGTTGTATATCAACTGACTTATATTTCTTTCTTGTATCTCTTCTGATGGTGTGCATATCAAACGAAAGTGCTCTTGGAAACCTATCGTGTTTCATTTCCCCGTGGACTCATTAGAATATATATATATATATATATATATATATATATATATATATATATATATATACATATATATATATATCAACCACTATATTTTGCAGTCGTGCCCGAAACTGGCTGCTGCATTCCGTAGTTTTTTTTGGTTTCATGTGGAGACCAGTCAGGCGAGGATTGACCGTTAAGTTACTATTTCTACTTATACGACGAAACTGAAATTGTTTTCCCTGACTTGTCTTCTTATCTCCCTCCAACCTATCTGCCTTTAAGGAATCAGGTCAGGCAAAAGACCTGTCACTTATCAATTCTTCGTCTCGTTCTTTTCTTTTATCTTTTCATTCAATGTGTGTATGATAAGATAGCATGCTGCTGCCTGTACCATGGCAGATAATATATATGTACATGTTAATTAGTAATGCTGCGGGAAATAACATAGGTGGTAATAATGAGTAACATTTCCTGTGCATTAGTAAGGCCATACTTAAAAAAGAAAAATCCCAGTGACTATTTGGTAATGGATTTAATGGTTCTTTTGCCTCATTATAATTGGTTCCACTACCTACCCATTAGAGGATGACCCATAGCCATATCATTGACTTTATACTGGAATAGGAAGCTTAATAGCGATGATAATATGGTTAAAAGAGTAATTATAATAATTTTTACTCTCGTTATATTTAGATTATCATCATCAACAGACTTTCTAATTCATCTAACTACCATACTCGGTATTTTGAACATGA
>NC_092280.1:2186300-2278800 GCF_036320965.1 Panulirus ornatus | reverse complement strand
TCTTGGCTGCTGCCGCTGCTCTTCTGCTGTGCTGTTAGTGCAGCAGCTGCTGCTGATCTAGCTGTTCCGCGTGACTTTCCACATATAAACTCACATATAAACTCACACTCGTAAATGAATGATTCTATTGTTGGTGTTTATGTTGAAAGCGGGTTTTTTTTTATTTTCTTTCTTTCGTAGTTCACACGATTCTGTTTTACAACGACTTGATATTATGATTTACAGACGTTTTACAAGTTCAACAGTTTTATTTACCAGTGTTTAAAAACTTTTACATTGACATGTTCCGAGACTCTATTTACCAGATGTCATTATTGTTAGTTTATAGAATATATATATATACATATATATATATATATATATATATAGAAAGAGAAATAATGATAACTGACACTTTATATAACTATAGCAGAATGATGGTAATATCCAGAGGAAGTAATTCGAATAATAAGTATACGAAAAAAAAAAAATGTTGGAAAGACAATTGTTCAGTTTCAATTTGTTTTACTCTTTGGCAATATCCTTCGTATGCCATCAGCTGGAGTCAAAACATTGCACTATAGATGAAAAGGATTACAGTAGATGTCATTTGCATACCACTCACGTACATAACAGAAAGATGTGCAATTTACAGAAAAAAATGACAGACCACTGAAAAAAATGGTGCGTAGATTTGCTTCACCCACAAGAATAGAATACAATGACAGCTAACATTGCCAAGCCGTGACACCAGCTAACATCAGCAAGCTATGGCACCAGGTAACGTTACCACTCTGTGGCACCAGCTAACAACAAGCTGTGGCACCAGCTAACATAGGTAAGCTGTGGCACCAGCTAACATCGGTAAGCTATGGCACCAGCTAACATCAACAAGCTGTGGCACCAGCTAACATCGGTAAGCTGTGGCACCAGCTAACATCGGTAAGCTATGGCACCAGCTAACACCAACAAGCTTTGGCTTCAGCTAACATCACTCAGCTATGGCACCAGCTAACATCAACAAGCTATGGCAATACATCAGGGCCATAAAGGTACTTGTCAAAATGTTATTTGGAACCAGGAGTAGGGGCGCAAACATGGAGACCCAGCTAGTGCAGAAATTGCAATTCGCTCGTTGACGAAAGCAAATGATGTGTGACGGGATAAAATGAGATCAGTGAGCTGTGTGTGACAGCATGACTTCAATGAAGAATGGCAGTGAAATGCTTGCTCTCGATATATATATATATATATATATATATATATATATATATATATATATATATATATATATATATAATCCTATGAGTCTACGGGGAAATGAAAGACTAAGTTCCCAAGTGCACTTTCGAGTAATAATCACATCATCGGGGGAGATACGAGAAAGAAATATAACAGTCAGTTGATATACAACGAAGAGACGTAGCTAAGACGCCATTTGGTAAACAAGTGGACTCGTGAACTCAGGAATATACATGATCACGTGCTTTAATACATATACATATATATATATATATATATATATATATATATATATATATATATATATATATATATATATATATATGTGAGGTGAAAGGCGCAAACAGACAAGTCATCTCAGAGGGTATATAATCTTTATCGTATGATTTCCAGGGAAGTGTAGTCAACCAAGTCCACTGGATAATGGTAAAAGTTGATACGATATATATGTGGAGTTTCAGTGGATAGGGAAACTTGTGGGGACCAATGGGTGATTAGAGGAATCAAGTTGTAATGGAGTTTTCCGAGTTGTTAACTTGATTCATAATATTCAATAGCACCATATATATATATATATATATATATATATATATATATATATATATATATATATATATATATATATATATATTTCAAGTTATTTTGGATAAATATATCGTTTTCTTATGATTATTTACTTTGTGCAAATAATATTTAGAGATGAGTGAATGATATTGATGATATATCTCCTTCTCTTTCTTCTATCATATGATCAAGCGACGAAAGAATGCAATTTTTAGTGTCAACCAATCTTTAATATCCTAACTGAATATATATCATATAAATCCGCATTCGCGTGTAGAATATATTTACAGTCTCATCCAGCCAATACATTCAATCAACAGAAGAAATTATTGATGAAAAGGTCGTGTCTAATTTTCAACATTTGACCTTATCTATATTCCGTAGAAAAAATCTAATTTCCTACAGATTTTTAGATTTTTTTTTCCTTTTTATTTAGGAAAGATGGATTTTTTTTTTCTAATTCAGAATGACAACATCCATTAACCGTCGAGTCAGTTTTGACTGATTGTCCATCAAGGGCAAATATGTTATGTAAATACAAAACAAAAACCTTTTTTGTTTATGTTCCTCAGTGAATAATGCCCGAATCGTCCACTCATTCATTTATGCGTCACCTGTAGCATTTAATTTATTCAATATCAATGCATAAATTTGCTTTAAATAACTTAAAAAAAAGGCTTTTTTAAAAGGCTTCCGGATTCTCTCACTCTCAAAGTTTATTAAGGCTGGGAAGATAAGCCATTAATATGTACATCCTTGTGGGCTTTCTTAATACCCTCTTGACGCCTTTTTTTCCCCCGAGAACTTTAAAAAAAAAGAAAAAATGTTGGCGTTAGTAATTAAGGTCAAGGGATGAAAAGTGATTAAAAGCTTTTAGAAGCTGGGTCAAAGTTCAAGAAGTTTTCGGGTGTATGATGTGGACGCAGTGATGGTGATGATGAGAGAGAGAGAGAGAGAGAGAGAGAGAGAAAATATTTTCTTTCTGGTAGGTTCAATTACTAAAGAAAGATAAAGATGAATACATAATCTATTTTTCTCGTTTTTAAGATAAAATAATCAACTAAATCCTCTTTTTTTAAAGAAAACTCAAAGAAATTTTTGAGAGCAACCATAGTTATGTTCTTGTGTAATATTCTCCTCTGAAAGATTATAGCAATTAATTTCAAACTCCTTGTTTGAAAGCATTGGTCATAAACATTTTTTGGAAGAAATGTAATGAGAGTAATCCTTAAAAGAATCATATAATGTAATTAACAAATGAAATGGAACCTAAAGGCACCAATGTATAACACAATGAAAATTGTGAAAAAAGTCATGAAAATTTAGCTCTGTGTGCGTGTGTGTGTGTGTGATTCAGGAAATTTACATGACAGAAATGGAAAGACTGAGACCCACTTTGATTTAAGTTAATGCAATCAAAAATATAATTCAACTCTTTTACCAGAATAAGCATATTAAGATTACACATTAGGCATCATTATCATAATGATAATTCTAATGATAATAGTAATAATAAATAATGATGATAGTAATATCAATAATGATAATAATGATAATAACAATAATAATGAATATGATAATGATTAATGAAAATGATAACTATGATAATAATAATTCATAATAATGATAGTAATAATAATAATAATGATAATAGTATTGATAATATCAATAACAATAGTAATAACGATAATGATAATTGTTATCATTATTTTTTTTTATTACATTACCTTAAGGACACATTAGTATGGCCTTCAAGTTTCAGGAATGCACTTCATGTGGGTGCAGGGTAAGGTGGGATTTTCTGGAGTGAGAAGGTCCTTAACAACACGACACTGTCTCAGGTGAATGTAAGCCCATAGTATTACCACCACCACCAGCCGGAGTCTGCCAATATATATATATATATATATATATATATATATATATATATATATATATATATATATATATATATATATTGGAAAGGATCACAATTTTGCGCGTGATCAAGATATTCCTATGAGTCCACGGGAAAAATGAAACACGATAAGTTCCCGAGTGCACTTTCGTGTGATAATAACAGTTCCCTTTCTTGTCCAAATGACAAAATTATATGTGTCTAAACCAGACTTTCGGATGATTATTGATTGGTTTAGATACGTGAATAATATGTGGTCCTTGTGGCCATCCTCCCAAAATTGTGATATTTTCTATCACGAATTAAATAACATGCGTCCCACCACCAATTTCAAGATGGAATGGGAAAAGAAGGCAAACTGCCCTTTCTCGACGTGTAGATGAATAGAGAATCTGATCATTTGTTCTTTAAGATCTGTAGGAAGCCTACCAACTCAAGAGTTAAATTCGTTATTTCTCAGTACATGATTCTTCTGTAGAAATGTCTGTAGTTATGTGTACGTTTTTAAGATCTCATATGCCTGTTAGACGAATGTAGTTATATTTGACGTATCTTTAGACGGTTTCGTTATCCCAATAGGTTTGTGAACAAAGCTTACTGGGAAGCTGTGAAGACATTTCATGTTTCTTGTAACAAAAAATGTGACAAATAAGGTTAAGTCTTAGTGTTTAGTGTCACCCTATTCTCCCAACTTAGCTAATCGAAGATATGTTCTCAAAATAATGCTTGTAATGTTGCTTTCTAGTACAATAAGACCATCAGTAAGACCCTAATCAATAGAAGGCCAAATCATGCAACGATTGGGAGTGTTTACGCCGTCAAATGCAAGACATGTAAAGGTATTCATACAGGCCAGACAGGTAAAACTGTAACGGAGAGGTGTTATTGGCACCGTCATGCAGTACGCAGGGATGACCACAAAAATGCGATCGCTAAACATTGTCATGAAAATGATCACCCTGGCCATAGATCTTGAAAATCCCGTTATTCTATAACCCTCTGCTGATTATGCCACACGTAACGTCATTGAATCAGTCTCAATTGCTAATACTAAGAACTTTGATTTGTCCCCAGGCATTTTAAAGCCCATTTCAGCATCAAGCAAATCAATATGAGAGAACTGACGGAACACGAAAACATAAAAAAGTTGTTCAAGACACACCCAGCTACCCAGGTCAACCCCCGCCACGTGACCCCCCTTAATCACTCTCCCTTACAACGGTTACTGCCAGACAAAGCGGACAGTGGTTGGTCTGTACAGATTGGTGCTGGACGGCGGGACTCAAGTGTGATGTTGGGATTTAAATAACTTTGTTAAGTACTGGTACCTGATGATGAGGTGGATTGTCTCCACGAAACATGTCGTGCCATATGTATAGAGAAAAAAAAATACATGCTAAATGAAACTATGAACTTTTAGTGAAGTGCGATTTCATCTTCATATATGTATATATATTGGGGTAAATTTTTCATGTAATAGTATGCATGTTTCAAAGACCAAAGGCAAACGAAATCTGTAAACATGACGGGTTTATAATATCCGAATATATTTCTTGTCTCTAAAGCATATTTGAATCATGTTCCAGGGTAATCACTTCGACGGCACACAATCTCTCTCACGTATTTCAACAAAAAATAAGACATGTAATTTGGCTAGCATATCAAGCAGCTAGGAGATACGCTGGTAAACGAAAGATTCAATTTCCATTGTTTGCTCATTAATGAGAAAGAGAGTAATTAGGGACGGCGTAATTAGGAGTGAGAGGTTAAGAAATGAGGAACTGAGTAGCTTATATCAATAGGCGTGAAATGAAAAGCTTGAAAATTTTATGGATGTGGCAAATTTTCGAACTGATGAGAAGACTTTGAAATAAAAATTCTGGTGATTTGTGTTCAATTTGGAAGTGAAATTAGAGGATCATGAGATGAAGAACGGCACAATTGGAAGTTTAAGAAGATATAATTGAAAAATATATGAAAGATACAAAAAAGGGGAAATTGTAAATGTGATGGAAGAAAAATGGTAGACACAAAATGGAAATACAAGGAGGAAAAATGGTAAATTCTAAGGAACAGTAAGGCAGGGTCATATGTGGGTTTGGGGAACAAAGAAAGGCGTTAAATCAGTCCCATTAGAATCGGAATCGACAATGAAATGAGGAAGGAGAAAATATGATGGAGGATTTCTATCGTTAAAAGGCTGGAAATCCTCCCCTCTCGTTTTTCATTTTCCAAAAGAAACAACAGAGAAGGGGCCAAGTGAGGATGCTCCCTCAATGGCCCAGTCCTCTGTTCTTAACGCTACCTCGCTAATGCGGGAAATAGCTAATAGTATGAAATATATATATATATAAATATATATATATATATATATATAAATATATATATATATATATATATATATATATATATATATATATATATATATATATATATATATATTTATATGGAAGTTCATGAAATACTGATATATGGACGGAAGCTCGCAATCAAATAACCATAGAGATGGAATCTGCCTCCCCCTACCCAAAAAAAATACGTAGATATATAGACGTATTACCATATAGAAATGATGGGAAACTAGATGTCTATATGTTAGATACAGAGGAGAGCTGATTGCGAATTTGTAGAAGTATTTCATAAGAACTTTTGTATAAAATGAAGAGCAAAGGACAAAACCTTACTTTGAAATAGATACGCTAACTCGTGGTATGTTCTAAAATGGTAAAGTCAGACTACATCATTTCCTTTGTCCAAATTCTAAAAGAACTGAAAATAACAGGTTCGAAGTCATACGGTTGAGGGTATGCTGCCGACCCTGTGCCTTAGTGGGAAAGGGAGTTGAGGGTTCTAGAGGGAAAGAACTCACAAGTCCATCTGGGTGAAGTACGAGTGAAAGCAAGAGGTGATGTGTACCTGCGAGAAATGTAACTATGAAGATTATGTATGAGATTATTGCTGGAAGAATGAGGCCTGAAAGAACCCGTATCAGCAGGAGGGTGGATTAGAGAGATGCTGGGCTGAGTCAAAAGCTGAGGAAATGGGTTTCTCTTCTTTTTTTTTAAGAGCAAGAGTATGAATGCAGGAGTTCATGTATACCTGCGGGAAGGGGGACGGGGATGGGTGACAAAGCGTGTAAGAGAGAGAGATGTTGAGGGATGTTCTGTGGAATGGGTTTAATATGGGGAGAGAGAGAGAGAGAGAGAGAGAGAGAGAGAGAGAGAGAGAGAGAAGAGAGAGAGAGAGAACAGTTCAAATGAAAAGGAGTGAATGTTTTTTATAGGTTAAGGTTAGAAGATAAACCTACCCTATACCACTGTGGATATTCAGATTTTATAGTGATGAGATGGAACGTGTGAAGACCATAGATGGAGTTCTGAGGGAAGCTATAGATGGCTATATAGAAGGCTATATAGATCCAGTTGTGAGAGAGTCTATAGATAGACTTTGAAAATCAACAAAGGATATGTGGAGTTGTAAGAAAGGCTGAGGATGGAGTTGTGAGAAAGGTTATAGACAGACTTTCTATCTGAAGTCAGTGAAGGAAATATGAAGGTAAAGAAGTAAGATGAAAGAAGGAGAAAAGAAATGATGGAAGAGAACGAAGGGAGGGAAGATATATTGCACACAGCCAATTGGCTTTCTTAAACGCTGGGAGCGACCCAACTCCTGAGCTCTTTGAAAGAATATGAAAAAGTGTGAAAAGGGAAAAAGAAAACGAAATAGAATGACAATAAAGGATACAGGTGCCACTTTGAGACGAAGAGAGGGAGGTCATAGTGTGAGGGAGAGAGACACAAGGCAGGACCATGAGAGACGAGCGAGACTTTGTTGAGATGTGTGTGTATGTGTGTGTGTGTGTGTGTGTGTGTGTGTTATGAGAGATGGAAGGAGAGGAAGTGAATTAGATGAAGTTATAGGGAAGGATTCTGGGGTTCTGAGGGAAAGTTTGATACGAAAATTTGTAGATGTATGCATACCTGGCGTGAATTGATATTATATATATATGTGTGTGTGTGTGTGAGTATGTGTGAGTATGTGTGTGTGTGAGTATGTGTGTGTGTGAGTATGTGTGTGTGTGTGTGTGTGAGTATGTGTGTGTGTGAGTATGTGTGTGTGTATTACACCAGGATAATGTCTATAGTAATCCATGCTTCAAAACCAGCGTCAAATGGTTTAGATTCCTGCCTCATGACTGTGATTTGGACGGGTTTAGACAGCGTTGCCAACTCCTTGCGTCACTAAATACACAGGTTGAGACAGCGCTGTCAACTCCTCAAGCCATTGTTGTATCCAGAATACATTTTTCGTCTATGTCAATTTCGCTGTTGCTTCATCCTTTACTGACACACTGTCTGTTGCCAGCGACGCAGACATTTCTTGAACGGCGCGATTTTCTGCGAAGATGTCAAAGTCAGTTTGCAAAAAGTTTTTTTTTACGCGAGGAAAAAAAAAGTATTTTCGCCAAATTTTAAGTCTGAAAGTATATATATTTTCTTATCGAGGTGACAAGATAGACATCTGGTGTTCTCACAACACTGCAAAGATACGTAGATAAGGTCATCAAGATAATTATAAGGTTATCTTATTATAAATTAATGTTTTCGGCATGATCTATCTTGATACATATATGTCAATAGCATGATTGTACGTTATCTTGATAGATATCAGTGTTTGGTATGATTTAAGTTATCTTGATACATATATGTCAATAGCATGATTGTACGTTATCTTGATAGATATTAGTGTTTGGTATGATTTAAGTTATCTTGATACATATACTTCAACGTTCTGTATGATTACAGGTTATCTTTATGTATCTTAATTCATAACGAGATTGACTAAGTTACCGTGATTCATATCTGCATGATTCTAAGTTATCGTACAATTGATATCATGAACAAGTAACGATACATACATACATATTACAAACTTCATAGATTACAGCAGACACGAAATTATCATAGACTAATAATAACGGAACAGTCTGGAGGCTATAAGACATGGGATACGCTCAGCTAAATCTAAAAGCTATAAAAAAGGGGGGGATATGTCCAAGTTCGAAAGGCTATAAGAATTGGGGATATGCACAGTCGCCAAGTTTGACCTTAAGTTCATAATTCTGGGGGATTATCTTGAACCCAGCCATCTTGTCTTAAGTTATCTTGAACCCAGCCATCTTAAGTTATCTTGAACCCAGCCATCTTAAGTTATCTTGAACCCAGCCATCTTAAGTTATCTTGAACCCAGCCATCTTAAGTTATCTTGAACCCAGCCATCTTAAGTTATCTTGAACCCAGCCATCTTAAGTTATCTTGAACCCAGCCATCTTAAGTTATCTTGAACCCAGCCATCTTAAGTTATCTTGAACCCAGCCATCTTAAGTTATCTTGGATTTGCTTATGAAAATTCTCACGACTGTGTGTCAGGGAGTGGCGATGAATATATTGGGGCTAGTAAGAGATTGTGCTTTTTGAAGTCCAGAATTTATTTCAATTCCCTTTCACGGAGGAAGAGGAACGCGGACATAAAGAAGATAGAACTGTGGAACAGGTACAAAAGAGAGAGAGAGAGAGAGAGAGAGAGAGAGAGAGAGAGAGAGTGTTGGGGAAGGAGAGGAGGGGGGGCAAGGTCAAAGAGGAAAGGTGAAAAGGTCAACAGATAGGTCAAATTGGCCATGGAGGTGACGAGGTCATCAGAAAGGTCATAAGGTCAAAGAGGTGTCGAGTTCAAAGGAAAGGTCATAAGGTGAAGAGGGTGAAAAGGTCAAGAAGATGAAAAGAACGTTAAGGAAAGAGGAGGTGATAAGGTCAAAGAGTGAAAGGGGTCATAAGAAAGTGCAAAGGTGAAGCAGAATGTGAAAAGGTCATTATGATGAAGAATGGGACACGTCTTCCACACTCCATGAATAGATAGATAGATAAATGATAGATAGACAAATAGATAGATTGACAGATAAATGATGGATGAATAGATGGACAGATAGATAGAGAGAGAGAGAAGAAAACTCGGTTATTCTTACAAGCTTTCCTATAATATTCACTTCTCTCACCAGCCTTCTTACCCTATTACCTATTCTCCTTCCTTATCACCAATTCTACCCATTTACCATCACATTTTTCCCTGTTACTGATCCGCTTACCTATTATCAAATCCTTTTCCTACGTCCTTCCTTACAGAGATGCTGTGCCCTATCTTGCTATCTCCTCTTTGTCTGTAGCTGTGGTAGACACACTCACGCCTCCTCAGCTAAGATTTTTAGCTGACGCTCAGAGGCTATTCTAGTCTCTCTCTCTCTCTCTCTCTCTCTCTCTCTCTCTCTCTCTCTCTCTCTCTCTCTCTCTCTCTCTCTCTCTCGCCATACCCACTTCCTCGTTGACTGAGGTTCCCAGCTGGTCAGGGAGTGTGGGGTATACTGACGAAGGTCAAATATAGGAGGGAGGAGCGAGGAAGGGTCGGACTTTTATCAACAGGTCATGTAAGACAACACTAATGGACGGTCAATCAGCAGAGATTTTGACCGTGGTCAAATAGGAGTGGTTTTGGCCGCAGTCAAGTCGGTGGGGCTCTGACGGCAGTCAAATTGGACAGCTATCTTGACTGCAGTCAGTACGAGGCGTACTTAAAGTCGGTGAAAATCTTAGTGGCACTTGGGTTAGAGGCACATTGAGTGTGGATATGGAGTGGGTATCTAACGACAGGACAGTGAGAAGTGATGCGATGGTTTGCTTTGTAAACCAAGAGAAAACAGATCTATTTCAAAATACTATGTTAGAAAACAGATCTATTTCAAAATACTATGTTAGAAAACAGATCTATTTCAAAATACTATGTTAGAAAACAGATCTATTTCAAAATACTATGTTAGAAAACAGATCTATTTCAAAATACTATGTTAGAAAACAGATCTATTTCAAAATACTATGTTAGAAAACAGATCTATTTCAAAATACTATGTTAGAAAACAGATCTATTTCAAAATACTATGTTAGAAAACAGATCTATTTCAAAATACTATGTTAGAAAACAGATCTATTTCAAAATACTATGTTAGAAAACAGATCTATTTCAAAATACTATGTTAGAAAACAGATCTATTTCAAAATACTATGTTAGAAAACAGATCTATTTCAAAATACTATGTTAGAAAACAGATCTATTTCAAAATACTATGTTAGAAAACAGATCTATTTCAAAATACTATGTTAGAAAACAGATCTATTTCAAAATACTATGTTAGAAAACAGATCTATTTCAAAATACTATGTTAGAAAACAGATCTATTTCAAAATACTATGTTAGAAAACAGATCTATTTCAAAATACTATGTTAGAAAACAGATCTATTTCAAAATACTATGTTAGAAAACAGATCTATTTCAAAATACTATGTTAGAAAACAGATCTATTTCAAAATACTATGTTAGAAAACAGATCTATTTCAAAATACTATGTTAGAAAACAGATCTATTTCAAAATACTATGTTAGAAAACAGATCTATTTCAAAATACTATGTTAGAAAACAGATCTATTTCAAAATACTATGTTAGAAAACAGATCTATTTCAAAATACTATGTTAGAAAACAGATCTATTTCAAAATACTATGTTAGAAAACAGATCTATTTCAAAATACTATGTTAGAAAACAGATCTATTTCAAAATACTATGTTAGAAAACAGATCTATTTCAAAATACTATGTTAGAAAACAGATCTATTTCAAAATACTATGTTAGAAAACAGATCTATTTCAAAATACTATGTTAGAAAACAGATCTATTTCAAAATACTATGTTAGAAAACAGATCTATTTCAAAATACTATGTTAGAAAACAGATCTATTTCAAAATACTATGTTAGAAAACAGATCTATTTCAAAATACTATGTTAGAAAACAGATCTATTTCAAAATACTATGTTAGAAAACAGATCTATTTCAAAATACTATGTTAGAAAACAGATCTATTTCAAAATACTATGTTAGAAAACAGATCTATTTCAAAATACTATGTTAGAAAACAGATCTATTTCAAAATACTATGTTAGAAAACAGATCTATTTCAAAATACTATGTTAGAAAACAGATCTATTTCAAAATACTATGTTAGAAAACAGATCTATTTCAAAATACTATGTTAGAAAACAGATCTATTTCAAAATACTATGTTAGAAAACAGATCTATTTCAAAATACTATGTTAGAAAACAGATCTATTTCAAAATACTATGTTAGAAAACAGATCTATTTCAAAATACTATGTTAGAAAACAGATCTATTTCAAAATACTATGTTAGAAAACAGATCTATTTCAAAATACTATGTTAGAAAACAGATCTATTTCAAAATACTATGTTAGAAAACAGATCTATTTCAAAATACTATGTTAGAAAACAGATCTATTTCAAAATACTATGTTAGAAAACAGATCTATTTCAAAATACTATGTTAGAAAACAGATCTATTTCAAAATACTATGTTAGAAAACAGATCTATTTCAAAATACTATGTTAGAAAACAGATCTATTTCAAAATACTATGTTAGAAAACAGATCTATTTCAAAATACTATGTTAGAAAACAGATCTATTTCAAAATACTATGTTAGAAAACAGATCTATTTCAAAATACTATGTTAGAAAACAGATCTATTTCAAAATACTATGTTAGAAAACAGATCTATTTCAAAATACTATGTTAGAAAACAGATCTATTTCAAAATACTATGTTAGAAAACAGATCTATTTCAAAATACTATGTTAGAAAACAGATCTATTTCAAAATACTATGTTAGAAAACAGATCTATTTCAAAATACTATGTTAGAAAACAGATCTATTTCAAAATACTATGTTAGAAAACAGATCTATTTCAAAATACTATGTTAGAAAACAGATCTATTTCAAAATACTATGTTAGAAAACAGATCTATTTCAAAATACTATGTTAGAAAACAGATCTATTTCAAAATACTATGTTAGAAAACAGATCTATTTCAAAATACTATGTTAGAAAACAGATCTATTTCAAAATACTATGTTAGAAAACAGATCTATTTCAAAATACTATGTTAGAAAACAGATCTATTTCAAAATACTATGTTAGAAAACAGATCTATTTCAAAATACTATGTTAGAAAACAGATCTATTTCAAAATACTATGTTAGAAAACAGATCTATTTCAAAATACTATGTTAGAAAACAGATCTATTTCAAAATACTATGTTAGAAAACAGATCTATTTCAAAATACTATGTTAGAAAACAGATCTATTTCAAAATACTATGTTAGAAAACAGATCTATTTCAAAATACTATGTTAGAAAACAGATCTATTTCAAAATACTATGTTAGAAAACAGATCTATTTCAAAATACTATGTTAGAAAACAGATCTATTTCAAAATACTATGTTAGAAAACAGATCTATTTCAAAATACTATGTTAGAAAACAGATCTATTTCAAAATACTATGTTAGAAAACAGATCTATTTCAAAATACTATGTTAGAAAACAGATCTATTTCAAAATACTATGTTAGAAAACAGATCTATTTCAAAATACTATGTTAGAAAACAGATCTATTTCAAAATACTATGTTAGAAAACAGATCTATTTCAAAATACTATGTTAGAAAACAGATCTATTTCAAAATACTATGTTAGAAAACAGATCTATTTCAAAATACTATGTTAGAAAACAGATCTATTTCAAAATACTATGTTAGAAAACAGATCTATTTCAAAATACTATGTTAGAAAACAGATCTATTTCAAAATACTATGTTAGAAAACAGATCTATTTCAAAATACTATGTTAGAAAACAGATCTATTTCAAAATACTATGTTAGAAAACAGATCTATTTCAAAATACTATGTTAGAAAACAGATCTATTTCAAAATACTATGTTAGAAAACAGATCTATTTCAAAATACTATGTTAGAAAACAGATCTATTTCAAAATACTATGTTAGAAAACAGATCTATTTCAAAATACTATGTTAGAAAACAGATCTATTTCAAAATACTATGTTAGAAAACAGATCTATTTCAAAATACTATGTTAGAAAACAGATCTATTTCAAAATACTATGTTAGAAAACAGATCTATTTCAAAATACTATGTTAGAAAACAGATCTATTTCAAAATACTATGTTAGAAAACAGATCTATTTCAAAATACTATGTTAGAAAACAGATCTATTTCAAAATACTATGTTAGAAAACAGATCTATTTCAAAATACTATGTTAGAAAACAGATCTATTTCAAAATACTATGTTAGAAAACAGATCTATTTCAAAATACTATGTTAGAAAACAGATCTATTTCAAAATACTATGTTAGAAAACAGATCTATTTCAAAATACTATGTTAGAAAACAGATCTATTTCAAAATACTATGTTAGAAAACAGATCTATTTCAAAATACTATGTTAGAAAACAGATCTATTTCAAAATACTATGTTAGAAAACAGATCTATTTCAAAATACTATGTTAGAAAACAGATCTATTTCAAAATACTATGTTAGAAAACAGATCTATTTCAAAATACTATGTTAGAAAACAGATCTATTTCAAAATACTATGTTAGAAAACAGATCTATTTCAAAATACTATGTTAGAAAACAGATCTATTTCAAAATACTATGTTAGAAAACAGATCTATTTCAAAATACTATGTTAGAAAACAGATCTATTTCAAAATACTATGTTAGAAAACAGATCTATTTCAAAATACTATGTTAGAAAACAGATCTATTTCAAAATACTATGTTAGAAAACAGATCTATTTCAAAATACTATGTTAGAAAACAGATCTATTTCAAAATACTATGTTAGAAAACAGATCTATTTCAAAATACTATGTTAGAAAACAGATCTATTTCAAAATACTATGTTAGAAAACAGATCTATTTCAAAATACTATGTTAGAAAACAGATCTATTTCAAAATACTATGTTAGAAAACAGATCTATTTCAAAATACTATGTTAGAAAACAGATCTATTTCAAAATACTATGTTAGAAAACAGATCTATTTCAAAATACTATGTTAGAAAACAGATCTATTTCAAAATACTATGTTAGAAAACAGATCTATTTCAAAATACTATGTTAGAAAACAGATCTATTTCAAAATACTATGTTAGAAAACAGATCTATTTCAAAATACTATGTTAGAAAACAGATCTATTTCAAAATACTATGTTAGAAAACAGATCTATTTCAAAATACTATGTTAGAAAACAGATCTATTTCAAAATACTATGTTAGAAAACAGATCTATTTCAAAATACTATGTTAGAAAACAGATCTATTTCAAAATACTATGTTAGAAAACAGAATTATTCTGTTTCAAAGTATTGTACTATATTAGAAAACCTTATATCTATTCTACTTCGAAGTACTTTACTATATTAGAAAATCTTAGATTTGTTTTATTTCAAAGTACTCTACTCTGTTAAACCGCCTGAACATGGAGAACAAATAACAGAGAATCAATAAATTTGAACATGCAGGTACATATGGGCGTTGAAATATACTGCCAATTTATTCCCGTTGTCGAAATAGATGGGTGCAAGAAAAAAAATCAGAGAGAAATCCTCCTATATTCCAATTTAGGAAAAAAAGAGGAATAAATCCTAGAGCTTTTTTTTTTTGATACTTTTTTTTAATCTATTTTTTTTACTGAGGTGTCATTAATTTACCATTTGCAAACCTATTAACATTAATGATCTGTAAATTGCCCCGTATCAGTTTTAGCTAATTGCTATGGTGTAAATCAAATCCGTAATTTACGAGGGTCGAGTTGCCATCACAAAAAGTAAATCACGAGTGAATTTTTCTCTCTTATATAACTTGATATATAGTGATATATAGGCCTATAGCGGAGGCTTCACCTCCCGTATCTATCAATTCGCCATAAGAGTCGTCATGTGTCAAAGAATGTTTTAAGAACGGAGAATTATAAGGAAAGTTAAAGTATCTGTTAGATATTATGAGAAGAGGGGATCTGTTTTGAGAATTATCATATATGATGGATAGAACTGTGTTGATATTTTCAAAAGGTATACGTGAGTATACGTGTTGTTATGCCATGTGTGGGGGGGTGGCGATGGTAATGAATAAAGGCAGACAGTATGAATTATGCACATATGTATACATGTATATGTCTGTGTGGTGCATATACATGTATACATTGAGATGCATAGGTATGTTTATGTGCTGTGTGTGGACCTGTATGTATATACGTTTGTATGTGGGTGGGTTGGGCCATTCTTTCGTCTGTTTCCTTGCGCTACCTCGCTAACGCGGGAGACAGCGACAAAGCAGATAAATATATATATATATATATATATATGCGCTACCGGACTCCTCCTGCTTATGGCTACGCCAGAGAGTTATATCGCTAGCGTTCAATCTCATCGCAGAACTCAATGCGAAAGAATCCATCCTTTCCCTACCACTGACCGTAGCGCGGCAGGAACCCCTTATAAAATGGTGTCCTTTGGGGTTACATGACAACATACAATGACATTATATATATATGTATATATATATATGTATATATATATATATATATATATATATATATATATATATATATATATATATATATATATATATATATATATATATATATTCTTTTTCTTCTTTCAAACTATTCGCCATTTCCCGCATTAGCGAGGTAGCGTTAAGAACAGAGGACTGGGCCTTTGAGGGAATATCCTCACCTGGCCCAATTCTCTGTTCCTTCTTTTGGAAAATTAAAAAAAACCGAGAGGGGAGGATTTCCAGCCCCCCGCTCTCTCCCCTTTTAGTCGCCTTCTACGACACGCAGGGAATACGTGGGAAGTATTCTTAATCCCCTATCCCCAGGGATAATATATATATATATATATATATATATATATATATATATATATATATATATATATATATATAGTCGACGACGAATTCTGCGAGGCTGGAGGAGGAGAAGGCATGGAGAGAGTGTCAGACTGAACATTACAGAGAACTGATCAATAAGTTTAAAGACGGTACACTGAAGGGGTGTGGACAGGTGGCGAGAGACAGAGAGACAGAAACCTTCTGAAAAGGACCTGACGGAAGATGGCCCACAAAGGGAGTGAAAGTAAATGGAAGAAAAAAGGAAGAGCGTTAATAAGGGAGAAGAAATAAAGGGAGAGAATATGTACGTATAAGACATTATTTCCTATGCAGATTTGAGTATGTAGTGTGTAGAAAATGAGTATATATATTTAGTATGTGGAAAGAGTCAGATGAGCTTACATGTGTATTACCTATGTGTGCATATATATATATATATATATATATATATATATATATATATATATATATATATATATATATATATATATATTATCCCTGGGATAGGGGAGAAAGAATACTTCCCACGTATTCCCTGCGTGTCGTAGAAGGCGACTAAAACGGGAGGGAGCGGGGGGCTGGAAATCCTCCCCTCTCACTTTTTTTTTCTTTTTTAATTTTCCAAAAGAGGGAACAGAGAAGGGGCCCAGGTGAGGATATTCCCTCAAGGGCCCAGTCCTCTGTTCTCAACGCTACCTCGCTAATGCGCGAAATGGCGAATAGTATGAAAGAAAGAAAGATATATATATATATATATATATATATATATATATATATATATATATATATATATATATATAATTGATATAGGAGCGACAAAAAATAGATGTAGTTGCTTAAATCACCTTAAATCTAAGGAGAAATAGTGCTGTTGATCCTGTGTGCGAGTCTTGAGGGGCAAGACAGAGAGAGAGAGAGAGAGAGAGAGAGAGAGAGAGAGAGAGAGAGAGAGAGAGAGAGAGAGAGAGAGTGATAAAAGAGTTAGAAATATCTCTAACAAAGAGAAACGTCTTAGAATGGAAGCCAAATCTTAGTCTCAAGGTTAAAGAAGTTAGCCATCGATTGAGCGAAGACATACGGTCCTGGGTGAACATTAAATTACGATTACATGATACTAATTTTGGCAGCGGAGGAAGAGAAAAAAATCAGGTGACTTCGGTAAAATTCAGAATTTTTTTTTAGCAACGCGGAAATCTAAATAAGGGTGGTCACTTTAAGGTTTACGGTAAACAAAGGTCAGGGATCTGATAATGGAGATATAAAGAGACGGGAGAGATAAGGGGTAGAGATAATGGGCTATAGCGAGTGAATGGTAAACGCACCATTGTGGCACAATATTGATCCAGCCGCTGTATAGAATATCTACTTAAGAATACGTACGTAAGTATACACTTAACTACCTGGCAATCTACCTATCTGCGTACTTAACTACTTAGCAATCTACCTCTCTCCCTACTTAACTACGTAGCAATGTACCTACCTTCCTTTTCAACTACCTAGCCATCTACCTACTTAACTAACTACCGAGCAATCTAATCTACCTGCCTGAGAGTACCTACAAGCCTACCTATCTACCTTCTTAACTACCTAGCAGTCTATTTACCTTCCTACTTAGTTACTTAGCCATCTACCTGTCTACCTTCTTAACTACCTATCTACCTACCAGAGAATACCGACAAATCTACTTATCTACCTACCCAAGAATACCTACAAGTCTACCTATCTACCTACGAGTACTTACGACGGGGTTTTACTGAACACAAAGGTTTATTTAGGGTCAGAATGGGAGAATATAAAGTGGTGTGGATAGTGAGAGTTATGGAGTAGAAAGAGGGAGGGTTGAATATTTGGGAGAGTGAGAATTATTGGGTGTGGAGAGTAAGAGCCGTAGGGAGAGGGGTGAGAGAGAGAGAGAGAGAGAGAGAGAGAGAGAGAGAGAGAGAGAGAGACCACATACAGCTAGTCCTGGGAGCTCTGACGAAGGGTTGAGTTTAGTTACGTGGAAAGTACAAAACACTAGACAATTTAACTGTAACTTACCAGCTATGAAGAGAAGAGTTGGGAACCAGTAGGATGTTAAATATAGAAGTTAACATGTGTTAGATCCACAGACCAGGCTAAAGTTTAGGATCAGTAGAGTTCATGTATATATATATTTGAGAGTGAGAGTAAGGGGTTTTAAGATGTTAGATCACTGGAGTCAGCGTGTGTTGAATTCCCAAACCATCTTAACATGGACCTTGCTACTATTTAATGGAGGATGATGAAGACCATATCATATAAACGGAAGAAGTGAACTTGAGAGAGAAGAGGCAAGTAGAGAGAGCAGTGAAGGTGTATGAAAGAACAGTGACATTATATAAAACTAAGTCTTCAACCACCGTAATCAGCATATGAGACTGGTCATTGAGAAGATAATGTGAATCAGGACCAATTCAGCTCTTAAGTCTTAGCTTGGGGGGGGGGGGGGGGGGTAGTATTTATAGTGATTTATATGATGTGCTGGAAACATGTGTATCATTCCCTCCCCTTACACTGTGTCATTAGGGTCGCTACTGTCATATACTATGGCTAAGTATGACTCCTTAAGCATGTCATTTTTTTTTCCTACATTGGTGGCTCCAGTCACGAACCAGAGTCCACGTCAAGGATCGAGTCTCAACTGCCATACCCGGAGGTCAGAGAAAAGTGAAAACGAAATTGTGGTTTATGTGCTTATGTAGTGTAGCCATATTAGTACACATAGCCTGAATAATAACCATTTTAAACATCCCCACCTCTCTCTCTCTCTCTCTCTCTCTCTCTCTCTCTCTCTCTCTCTCTCTCTCTCTCTCTCTCCTTTCCATTCATCTCTCTCACCCATTCTCTCCTCCTCCTCTTTTTCATCTCCTGGTGATGTATGATCCACTCTCACCGGAGATTAATGCCGAGTCATCATGACACAGCAAATATCACATTCATGGCCGATCGAGAATTTATGGACATTCCCGAAGCTTAGAACGAACAGAAAACATCCCTTTCCATATTGGCGGAAGACATCGTAGAAGCAATAGCCCCCAGCGCAGTTTTACGAAGTCTTTCGGATCTTAAATCCTTCTGAAATTAACCAGTTTCAGTTTTATGCAGTCAGTTCCAGCCTTAAATCCTTCTGAAATTAACCGGGTAAAGTTTTCTGAAAATCTGAATTATTGTCAATTCTTCTGAAACTAATCGACTGCAATTTTATGGACGGTCAATCCTCTAAGATCAACAGAAGAGGATTTGAGAATCTCATCAGCTTCCAAGATTTTGATGCCTAATGACAGCTCTGTAAGACCCTATGATTTTATTAGCCTCTTAAAAACCTAATGACAGCTCTGTAAGACCCTACGATTTTATCAGCCTCTTAAAAACCTAATGACAGCTCTGTAAGACCCTACGATTTTATTAGCCTCTTAAAAACCTCTTATATCGTAAAAATATTCCCAAATTAACCAGTAATTTGCCTAAAAAAATCTGTCGCATTTCAAAACCTTCTGAAATATATCATAAGTAGCTTCATGGAACTTGTAAAATCAAACACTCTCTGGAATTCGTCGAGTTTAGAGATATGAAATATCAAAATTAAAAAAAGAAAATCAGAAATGCACACAATTTTCTTTCAGGAACGCTCTTCTATGAAATCTAATGAATTTCAAAGCCTTATGAAATCCATGTTTCTGGTACGCTCGTTTTGTATCACTAATTAGGTTTTCATCATCTAGAAATAAGAATTAGGACATACACACACACACACATACATATATATATTACAATGAAGATATAGTTTCTGTTTCTTAATTTGATCGACACAGAAGAGAATAAGGATTTTTTTGCTGTCATAAAATAATTAACAAAAACATTTCCATTATTTTGACCAGTCTTTTTCTTGTTTTTTTCTTTTTTGTGCTGAAAAAATGATAGAGTTCCCTGAATCATATATCATTTCCTTTTTCTTTAAGCTGAGATGGACGAAAAGCTCAACTACTCTAGGGAAAAAATATATATATTCATGGAAGACTTGCAGTAAAAATATGATTTGTTAAATCTTCTAAAAGCGTCGTCTTGGGATTTTTCTTGGAAGAGATGTGAGCGGAACATGGCAAAGAGGGAGACGTGATCTGATAGTATGACGTCTGAGGGACGTGTGCTGACGTGCTCTGAGGTCCAGCAGTGTGTGTGTGTGCTGACGTGCTCTGAGGTCCAGCAGTGTGTGTGCTGACGTGCTCTGAGGTCCAGCAGTGTGTGTGTGCTGACGTGCTCTGAGGTCCGTGGGTGTGTGTGTGTGTGTGTGTGCTGACGTGCTCTGAGGTCCGTGGGTGTGTGTGTGTGTGTGTGTGCTGACGTGCTCTGAGGTCCAGCAGTGTGTGTGTGTGCTGACGTGCTCTGAGGTCCGTGTGTGTGTGTGTGTGTGTGTGTGTGTGTGGTGACGTGCTCTGAGGTCCATGGGTGTGTGTGTGTGTGTGTGTGTGGTGACGTGATCTGAGGTCCATGGGTGTGTGTGTGTGTGTGTGTGTGGTGACGTGATCTGAGGTCCGTGGGTGTGTGTGTGTGTGTGTGTGTGTGTGCTGACGTGATCTGAGGTCCGTGGGTGTGTGTGTGTGTGTGTGCTGACGTGTTCTGAGGTCCGTGGGTGTGTGTGTGTGTGTGTGCTGACGTGTTCTGAGGTCCGTGGGTGTGTGTGTGTGTGTGTGCTGACGTGTTCTGAGGTCCGTGGGTGGGTGTGTGTGTGTGTGCTGACGTGTTCTGAGGTCCGTGGGTGGGTGTGTGTGTGTGTGCTGACGTGTTCTGAGGTCCGTGGGTGGGTGTGTGTGTGTGTGTGTGTGTGTGTGTGTGTGTCTGTGGTGACGTGCTGTGAGGTAAGGGGACGAGTACAGACGTGTTGCGAGGTGAAGAAGAAGTGATAGAGAAGGTCCAGAGGAGGACAACGAAGATATTACCAGCAGTAGAAGACACGAGTTATAGTCAGAGTTTAGATCCTACGATTTTCTCAATTCTGGAAGAGAGAAGAGTAAGGGATGGCTTGATCATACCTTTGGAATCTTAAGACCATGTTTTCCCTCGGACAATGCAAGGATAGGACAACCAAACACGCCTTAGCATATAGTTAACACATGAACATGCAACAAAAAAACGTAAGGAAGTTCTTTCGTGGTATGAAAGAAGTGGATGAATGAAATGAGCTAATTGGTGGAATTGTGAATGCATAGAGGGTAGATACCATGCAGGGTTGTGAGTTGCATGATAGCAGAGAATGCTCAGAAGACGGAGCCACACAGAAGAGAACTCCTTCCCTGTACAGTACAAATTAGTATACAATAGGTACACACACACACACACACACACACACACACAATATTCACACTCTCTCTCTCTCTCTCTCTCTCTCTCTCTCTCTCTCTCCCGTCACTCTCACTCCTCACTCTGCCCTCCGGTCTGTCAGCGCCTGCCACTCTTGCACTAACGCCAGCCACACACACACACACACACATACATACATACACATCTTCCTCCTCCTCCACCAGCTCAGGAGTTTGCGTCTAAATCGCCTGTTTTTCCGGCTCATCCTCTCTCTCACACTCTCTCTCTCTCTCTCTCTCTCTCTCTCTCTCTCTCTCTCTTTCATCAGTATTTATCGTGCCTTACATTTTCTTTTTCTGTTTATTCTCTCGGTATCGTTAATATTGTCAACTTGTTTCTCGATTGTTTACGTTAGTGTCAATCACCGTATCTTCTATATATATATATATATATATATATATATATATATATATATATATATATATATATATATATATATATATGTATTCCTTTTTCTCATTGTTGATCCTAAGAAGATAATGTAGTGCAGCGGAGAGCAAGGTAAAGTAGCAAGATTTTTCTGAACGGGATTTTCCTCCTTTATTCTATCCTGTTAAATTCACTGCAGGTTTACTTCACGAGTGCATGGTGTTTATCTATTTCTTTTTCTGGCACGGCTTTCGTCGGCGAAGAGAGTGGTGGGTGGGTGGGTGAGTGAGTGGGTTGGTGGGTGGGTGGGTGGGTGGGTGAGTGGGTTGGTGGGTGAGTGGGTGGAGACCATTCTTGTTATTCTTTCCCCTCCCTCGTTCACCATGAACAGAACAGATAGATATGGGTCAATGGATTATCTTTGCTGACTGCGTCTCTCATGTGTGTACCTCCGAGTGTTGTAGACGGATAGCACTAGGCTCTTGAACACGACGGTACGACCCTGTAGCACGACGGTATGACCCTGTAGCACGAAGGTATGACCCTGTAGCACTACGGTACGACCCTGTAGCACGAAGGTACGACCCTGTAGCACGACGGTACGACCCTGTAGCACGACGGTACGATCCTGTAGCACGACGGTACGACCCTTGAACACGAATGTACGATCTTACAGCACGACCAGACGACCCTTAACGTCGATTATTTAACCCGTGAGTGCAATGGAACGACCCCTCGATAACACGCAAGGCAGCAGTGGAACGACCCCTCTCACGACCCTTGGGAACGATGGCGCTTGACCTTTGACCTAACCTTCAGAAACAATCCAACGATCCAATCATCTCACTCAGAGAAAATGACGTCATGCTCAAAAGATTAAGTTTCACGCTTGATATTCATCACTTGATTATACAATGACTTCATGACCTTAGTGTTAATCATTTGACCTAAAGTCCTGACGTTAATCATGCGACTTTAAGTCCTCATATTAATCACCTGACAAAAAAAACATGTTAATCATCCGACCTAAAAGTCATCTTAATCATTTGACCTGTGTTACTCATATTAATCACTTGGCCTATATTCCTCATATTAACCACCTGACCTAGTCCTCATATTAATCACGACCTAAAGTCCTCATATTAATCACGACCTATATTCCTCATATTAATCATTCGTTTTCAATTCTGAACGAGAAATAGAAATCATAAGAATATTGAATCTCTCATTATTCATTACCAAATGGACAAGTTATATGATTTATGAGCAATAAAAATATTGATCATGATATTTGAGGGATATTGATCATGATATTTGAGGGATATTGATCATGATATTTGAGGGATATTACCGAGACCTGTGGATAAAATGAATTTGAACGGGAGATGAATAATACCATGATAACACAGGCTGATTCGCGACCCGATTGAATATAGAAATATATCAAAGAAAGGAAACGAAATACATACAGATAAATAAACTAAAACAGTGACAAACACACACACACACACACACACAGCAAGAAAAAAATATAAAAAAAACAGGTCAACAGGAAGAGATAGAACACATTTCCCCTGCCAAACCAAGGCAGTGTAATCCTGGCAAGTGCTCTCAAAGGAACAGCCTTGGTGAAGAGAGTGACAGCTGCGACCTCTCCCTTTGACATACTGGAATGAGAGGAATAACACTCTCCCTCGCCCTCCCTCCTTCCCAAACCCACACACTCGAACACCAAGCAACCACGGCAACACCAGCTCCAACACTCACTCATCCACCCACCACCCGCCCCCAGCAACACAATCCTGCTCAACACAATTGTTAGAAAACTGATTCGTGTCTCTCGTGATGCTGTTCTCTTTACTCACTCTCTCTCTCTCTCTCTCTCTCTCTCTCTCTCTCTCTCTCTCTCTCTCTCTCTCTCTCTCTCTCTCTCGTGCGGTTAGCAGTTCGCGCTAGCCCTGCCATTTTTGGCTAAAAGTCTCGTCGCAAATATTCGTAAACAGTCTTTTATTCACTCTCTCCTCTCTCTCTCTCTCTCTCTCTCTCTCTCTCTCTCTCTCTGATACGTAATAGGCTTCAGGGAAAACAGATATGGTGAATATAAGGCTCAACTGATACGAGCTAACAGCAGGAAGTATATTAGACACGAGACGTACACACATATGGGTCAACAAAACACCAAGGTAAAGAATATAGAAGAAATCTCATCAGACGTGGAAGCAAGACTGAACGGGTTACAGAAACCAGAACGAATGGTCCAGGTGACTTGATCATCAATTTACCTGATGGTAGATAAGAAGAGAAGGATGTAAACACAGACAAAACTCCAGGTATACTGAACAAGAGATTAGCAAACGAAAAAGGAAGAAATTCATAGCCTACTTAATCATTGTGAATCACCAAACATGGTCTAGAAAAGACGAATAGACGAACAACACGTTAGACCTTGTCTTAATGACAAAGTAAACAATAGACCAACAAGAGGGAAAAAAAAAACTCGGTAAACTTTGTCTTAATGTCAGGTAAACAATACAACTAGAACAAAAGATTATAACACAAAACTTTATCTTACTGTCTACCTGTTTTAGACCTCCTATTTCATTATGATTTGATTCTATCTACAGGCTATCAGGATCTGCGGAAGAATGTTTATATGATGAATCTAAATACCCTAAGGAGGCCTTCTGTCAATACAAGCATTCAGAGGAACCCATCAACAGATCAAAGAAGAAAGCAGTCAAGACTGCAAGAAAGTGGAAACATGAAAGAAAGGATAATGAGAATATGATATATCGAGCGTCTCCTCACTCTAGATTATCATACGAATTAGACTAGTAAATGCAAAAAAATGTGCACATGGAAGAAAACGAGAGAGAAAGAAAAAATGTGCACATGGAAGAAAACGAGAGAGAAAGAAAAAATGTGCACATGGAAGAAAACGAGAGAGAGAGAAAAGAAAAAGCGTGGAATAGTTTACCAGATCCCGTGTACCGGATGCGAGTTTAGATCTTTTGGTGGATCAGGTCACGACCAGCACACACGGATTAATGGCCAGAGAAGGGACGTGCGAGCGCACAGAACTACCACCTCAATCGTAGACTACATAAAGATGGTCATCGACCGAAACGGCAGGAAGCAAAAGCTATATACACAAATTTCTGAGGAAGAGCTATAAAAAAAACCTAATTGAGGCAGCAAATTCTAACATTTCTAACTTAACGTAACCCAACCAGCGGTGAGGATTCATTAGGTTAGCCACGGTAGCAGAGGAAAAGGATTGTGACAAATGTCAAGTGTGGACGGAGTTACAACGAACAGCTAATCAGCTACAGGGAATGGTTGAGACAGCTAATCAGCTACAGGGAATGGTTGAGACAGCTAATCAGCTACAGGGAATGGTTGAGACAGCTAATCAGGGGAATGCTGTACTCGGTGGTCATATGGGAGACTTCTGGTGTACATATAAAGCTTACATATATATAAATATATATATATTCTTATACTATTCGCTTTTCCCACATTAGCAAGGTAGCGTAAAGAACATAGGATTGAGCCTTTGAGGGAATATCCTCACCTGGCTACTTTTCTGTTCCTTCTTTTGGAAAACCATATATATATATATATATATATATATATATATATATATATATATGCGCGATGGTGTCTCTGTTTTCGGCAAATTAACTCTTAGAAATGTCCAGTAAATGACCAATTCCACAAAGGTTAAAAGCGGAAAAGAGCATTTACCAATACGAAATAATCCCTGAGCTGTCTTGATATAAACACACTCATGAGGGAACAAGGATGTTTATACGATTCATATAAACACAATAAACACTGTCACGTTAGTTTGCATATGTGGCCAGTGTTTGCAATCGTCAAGGGTCGAATAGTGTTAATCAACATCGCTCAAACATTCAGTGAAATCTGGTTAGGGTTGTGATTAGTTTTCGTAGTGGACGAGTAACAGATTCAAATGTTGATCGTCAGAGAGAGAGAGAGAGAGAGAGAGAGAGAGAGAGAGAGAGAGTTTGTACCGACAATGATGATTAGATCAACACAGATGCGAAGCATGGTTAAGGGAAAGACCAAAGAGCATATGTAAATACAATCGTACTCACACACACACACGTGTATATATATATATATATATATATATATATATATATATATATATATATATATATATATATATATATACCTTTTACCTTCCCGTCCCAGGAGCCCCTACTATGATACTGCCATTACAGTGAGTGTGGTGATGTATATTTGTGTTGGTAGGGCGAGAACACGACAAATGAAGGGTAAGTGTTCGGTGTTATCTGTGTGTACGTAGCAACTCGTGGATGAGGGGAGTGCCTTGCGATATGTGGGGAATTTGTTTGTACAGAGTTCGAGAGGTGACCTAAGTCCAGATTTCAGATGAGAAAGAGTTTATAGTTCGTTTCACTTCTGGAGGAAGAGAGAGGGGGATCTGTGAGTATAAGGTTGTTGAAGTATAAGGTTAAAGGGGGTTGACTCTCTATACCTCCTTTGGGGTTGGTGGTTGGTTATGGATTGGTCTGGATGGAAAAGGGTTCTAGTGGTGGTGTTGATATGCGAGTACCGTGCATGTTCAGCCGAGACTGTGCTGGGACATATTCAGCTGGGACTTTGCTGGGACATATTCAGCCGAGGACTGTGCTGGGACATATTCAGCAGAGACTGTGCTGGGACATATTCAGCAGAGACTGTGCTGGGACATATTCAGCTGGGACTGTGCTGGGATATATTCGTTTCGTTGTGCAGGTGTCGACTTTTTTGGTTGCTAGGCAGCTAGGCATGGTTTTGATTCGTGGGTCTTTTTTTTATGTTATAGTTTTCATTATACTTTTACAGTTGACTGCAGGTGGGTCGTAGTTTAGGACTGGAGAGGAGAATTGTGTGAAATACTCGAGGAATCTTCTTCTGCAAATCTAGAATCAGTAAGTGGTCTGTGGGTGTTTTGAACACCATTTTATCATGACTATAGCATGGGGAATTGATGTCATCTACTTGTGGTTACACCAAGAACAAAAATTCATATCTAACGAGGACGTATTAACGGCAGTGGACGACTAGGAGTACAGTCTCAAACATAGCTTCTGGCTCCATGGGCATCCAACATGACCCAGTTCCTGAATGGAGCGCAGCCTGGTGCTGCAAAGGCCCCATAAAAGTGGCTCTGAGGTTATAATATCCTTATCATCCTTAATGTAGAACCACAGAACTCCAGGGATTGTGCTACAATCAGTAGCAGGGAAAGGACAGACTCCTTTGGAGTGAGGAATCCGGTAACGGAGCAGAGTCCGGTAACGCCTACGTCCACTTATTCATATATATATATATAATATATATATATATATATATATATATATATATATATATATATATATATATATATACTCTATATCCTCTGTGGACCAACATATTGTGAACCTTTGATCTTCCTATTCGACAGATGCAACTTCAGTGGAATAGACAGAACGTACTTTGTCAAGAACTGTAAGGTCGTCAAAATTTAAAACCGATATCTAGAAAAAAAGAAAAGTTTGTTTTGACTGCTTACTACACGACAGCATTTCAGTGCTATACGCCCTTCGTTATTCATCACGTCATTAAGGATCATTTAAAGCCTGAATGGGTAAGGACTATGAACAGTAGTTACGCACTTGGACAAACATTGGTGATAATGTGTATAATGGGTTCACGCAGAGAAGTATGGATTTTGTGTTCAGGTCAAATTTCTCATTTTATTTCCCTAAATTTTACAAGTTTTCTGGACACTATTATCTTGAGCAGACATGTGTATGGATTATGTATTTAGAAGCCTATATTGTTAGCGATTCGTTTATGAAAATTTTGATATATATATATATATATATATATATATATATATATATATATATATATATATATATATATATAGATAGATAGATAGATAGATAGATACATAGATAAACAGGTAAAAAGATAGACAGACAGATGGCTACACAAGATAATCGCTCTAGTCCGTGATAAAGGCACGGTAAAATCGTACTTCAATAGGACTTCATATAATAGGGTGTGTTTACGCCGTCAAATACAAGGCATGTAAAGATATTCATACAGGCCAGACAGGTAAAACTGTAACGGAGAGATGTTATTGGCACCGTCATGCAGTACGCAGGGATGACCACAAAAATGCGATCGCTAAACATTGTCATGAAAATGATCACCCTGGCCATAGATCTTGAAAATCCCGTTATTCTATACCCCTCTGCTGATTATGCCACACGTAACGTCATTGAATCTGTCTTAATTGTTAATATTAAGAACTTTAACTTATCCCCCAGGCAATTTTAAAGCCCATCCTAGCATTAACCAAATCATTATGAGAGAATTGACAAAACACGAAAACAAAGTTGTTCAAGAGACACCCAGCTACCCAGGTCAACCCCCGCCACGTGACCCCCCCTTAATCGCTCTCCCTTACAACGGTTACTGCCAGACAAAGCGGACAGTGGTTGGTCTGTACAGATTGGTGCTGGACGGCGGGACTCAAGTGTGATGTTGGGATTTAAATAACTTTGTTAAGTACTGGCACCTGATGATGAGGTGGATTGTCTCCACGAAACATGTCGTGCAACATGTATAGAAAAATTACATGTTAAATAAAACTGTATGAACTCCTACTCGTGTGATTTCACCTTCATATATATATATATATATATATATATATATATATATATATATATATGTGTGTGTGTGTGTGTGTGTGTGGTGCAGTAATTGAATGAACTGTCAAGAATTCTATTAAGAAAATAAACAATATGAAAATTATCGAGGCTCAATTTTTATCACATAATGAACACGTAATTACCCAGTTATCTTATTTAGGTATAAGTAAGGCAATTTGGTGCTTCTAATCTTCTCTAATTATTACATTGGTACATTTACATTCTCTTAGGGTAAGTTAAAACGAGTTTACATAATTAAGGCGACATAAACGATAGTAATATATTCCATGAGTGAAGGCATATTTAGAGTTTGTTAAATGTTAATGTTAACACAATATGCATTTAAAAACTATTTCCAACAAATTTAAAGATTTTTCTCTTGATAGATATGTTCATGCAAAAGACTCTCGCTTATTTTGACTAAGTGTATTTTTTCAGCACTATCATCCGAAATATTAACTGACAGTAAAGAATATTCAAAGAACCAGAGGCAATCTAATCATGAGTTACAAATATCAACACATCATATCTCACGGCCTTCCATGGCGTGTGTGTCCAGTCCTGAATGTAGTAATATGATATAGATCTTTGACACAGGAAACCATGTTTTCCTATCTAATGTCGTCGTCTTTTGCGCTACGGATCTTCATGTTAAAGGAAGAGCAATGTCAGGAAATTGTAATGCAAGAATATATATATATATATATATATATATATATATATATATATATATAGACGATTTTTTTCTATGCAACATCCTAGCCTTCTCAATCAAAAGACACAATTCAGGCTATGTTAGAGATCTATAGATTACATAGCCAAAATATCTCATTTTTCTCATCTTTTCCATTTCCCATTCCAGGACCCGAGTCCCTGTGAGCGTGTCTCACTCCGCTGAACCCAAGACCCTGTGAAAAGTATAAGACACAAGACAAACTTAAGCTTTTGCTACTGATAGAGGCGTAAGTCTTTTATCTTTCTATGCATTTAGATGCCTCATTGACCTATATCGTACTGGGTATTTGAAACAGTGTAAAATTGAATGGTAATGCAAAACTGCAGTGGAACAGTTTTACTTTAGAACTAAAGTAACTGAATATTTCTGTGTAATACATAGGATTATTTATTGAGAATTGCATTTCCCATCTCTTATACATACGTTATTCATATTTACCTCTTCTTACGTTGTACATAATTATTTCATTATGTATACCCTATAAAACTGAGTATACTCTATCAAGCTATACATACCTTATTATGCTATCCATACCTTATTAAGAGGCACATACCCTATTCAGTTATAGGAACTATATAAACTCATACATTCACGATCAAACTATTCATTATCTACCAAACTGTACTAATCCTATTTGCAAAGAAGCCTATCAAGTTATACATGCCCTATTAATCTGTACACGAGTTGTTGCATTTGTGCATGCTGTATAAAGCTCTATATGCCTAATAAAACTGTACATGTCCTTTAAACTGTACAGTACATCTATAAAACTGTACACACAAATACTGCTTATCTCTGAGTGTTCATAGGAATATCTATAGGAGAACATAGGTCATTATGAAGCACATGATTAATATACTATTCTTCTAAGTCTGTCTGTGCATATCATTATCTCTGTCTAGTTATGATTGTGCTTTGATGTCCATGTATAATGTGGCATTTAAAGTGTCATCAGTTATAATTACTGTCATTAACATTATCATTATTTGATTGTTATCACTCATTAGTTTTATTAATTGTAACAATAGGCAAAATAAACTGTTGTTATTATCATTATTATTATTACTACTACTATAATCATTATTACTACTATTGCAATTGTTCTTATTACTACTATTTATTGTTATTATTATCACAACCATTGTTATTATCATTATGATTAGCTTTATGATTTTAACAATTATTTTTGTTATCATCATTATTTTAGTGTTGATATTATTATTGTTATTATTCAGACTGTATTCCACTGGACCAATATGTTCCTTAATACTCTGATCAATAAAGAATTTGATGATACTGGAGGAAGACATTAATAATCCATGGTTGATTCTACAATTAGAGAGAGAGCGAGAGAGATTAATGTAACAATATTACCATATACCATCTTGTGTTATCTTTCATATGGCGTAACATCAAACAATTTGTCATATTTTGTTCTATAACCTTATGTTGATATAAACATAACTTACGAGACAACGAAAGCTTTTATGAAAATCTTCAACATTCAGTTTAAAGTTCTGTCACAACCCTGTACATCTTACATCTTCAGGGAGATCTGAACTCTTACCAAGTCTTCTTCTCTTAACAATATTCCACTCTCTTTTGTCTTCTGCCTGGACAGTTCCCATTGTCTTTATTTACATGTATATTCATTTTTCCCCGTGTGCTGACTCCCGGAACATGCCCAAAGTCTTTCGTATTTACAATTCACGTCCATTCCTCTCTTACTGGTAGAAAACTTTCGTATTTAGATTCAGCGACGTCTAACCTATTTCAGATGGTCTTTCACTGTTGCGACTTAATATTCTATTACAAATGTCTGAAGCCAAAACGTATAAAAAAAAGAAAGAGCTTTGAATTTGCACGGACAATTCAGCTTCGCGTGTTTATATGAGAAAAATCTTTGATATATTCACGTGAATTTTACCTTATCTTGTAATCTATTTTAGGAATACAAATTTAGCGTATATCATTAGCTAACTCTGCGTTACGCGTGGGTTTAGTTTTTTTATAGTGGTTTTTAAAACACACCTTTTTTTCTCGTACTATTATTTTGTACTCCAGCGCATGGAAGTATATTTGGTCTTATTAATGAAAACTTTTGCTGACTATCATTTCCAACTGGTCTCCATCCGAAACTCATATGTCTTATAAATTGCTTTCAAAACCAGTTGAAATGTTCATGAATTTTTCTCTCTGTCTGTCTGTCTGACATTTTGTCTGTCTGACTCTCTGTCTATCTGTCTTTCTCTCTGTCTATCTCTGTCTCTATGGCTGTCTGTCTGTCTGTCTCTCCAGTGGTACCCTCATAACATGTACTGTATGTGGCGGTGCAACATATATATATATATATATATATATATATATATATATATATATATATATACGCCCCCATCCCCTCGATTTCCCACATGACACGTCAGACACAATATCTCAGATAATGAAAGATATCTTTCCCCGTCCTCTCATCTCCTCCTCCGAAGACGCTTAACATATCTCACATTCCTGTATGACGCTCCTAATCTTCTCAGTTCCCGCTCCTCTCACACACACACACACACACACACACACACACACACACACAAATTCTGGCGCACAATTTCACCAGCGATGGCCAGGATAGCGAACAATCCTCCTCTCGTTTCTTTATCTGACATGCAGGGAGATATATTCTTACGCCACGCTTCCATATTTGATTCTCACAAGGAACTTTTGACGTTCTATATAATTTCTCTGATGTCTATAACGTTCTTATCACCCAAAAAAATAAAAAAAAGGAAGGAAAAATGAATCACTTGGATATTCTTATCAAATATTTTACCCAGGGCCCAATATTCGAATCAAGGATGTGCCTCCAAAATTCATTTCTACACTATTCAACATTTTCCCTCCAAAACTCCCATTGCCTCGCTCTCTCCATGCCCATTAGCCACGGTGACCTGCTAAAGCCCGGTAGCTAATGGAAGAAGACCCATCGCCGTATGGGCTATAAATCAAGGTACATTACGAAGGACTTGGAAAAGATCTTTGATTACTTTGATTACTTTGAGGGATGTTATCTTTGATTACTTTGAGGATGTTACCTTTGATCACTTTGATTACTTTGAGGGATGTTACCTTTGATTACTTTGAGGATGTTATCTTTAATTACTTTTATTACTTTGAGGGATGTTATCTTCCGTTGAAGGTATTTCATATAGACTCCTATAACTGACGTGTATGATAATCATCGTTGACTAGTCTCTCTCTCTCTCTCTCTCTCTCTCTCTCTCTCTCTCTCTCTCTCTCCTGCCCCATAGTTCATCATCAACTCACGACAATTAAATTTACCAACGCTGTCATCATAATTTACATAAAATCAGTTGGGGGCTAATTGGATTAAAAAAAAAAAATGCAGAAGAAATTTGATTTGAAACCCAACAATGTTTTGTGTTCCAGGGGTAATTGATGTGTCATTTATTCAATCATTCTATGCTCTACGACACAAACCGGACGTCATCACTAACACTCATGATGATGAAAAAAAAATTGCACTTGTGTTAATTGCAGCGCAGTACCTAAGTTCATACAGTTTCACTGGTTCAGTGATTCTGGGGGGGGGATATTATTATTATTATATATATATATATAATATATATAATATATATATTATATATATATATATATATCATTATATATATATATATATATATATATATATATATATATATATATATATATATATATATATATATATATATATATATATATATATATATATATATATATATATATATATATATATATATATATATATATATATATATATATATTTCAGCTTTCATACCATTCGCCATTTCCCGCGTTAGCAAGGTAGCGTTAAGGGCAGAGGATTGGGCCTTTGAGGGAATATCCTCACCTGGCCCCCTTCTCTGTTCCTTCTTTTGGAAAATTAAAAAAAAAAAGACGAGAGGGGAGGATTTCCAGCCCTCCGCTCCCTCCCCTTTTAGTCGCCTCCTAGGACAAGCAGGGAATACGTGGGAAATATTCTTTCTCCCCTATCCCCATGGATGATATATATATATATATATATATATATATATAGACGCGTGTGTGTGTGTGTGGAGAGAGCGGGTTGTTTCAATCGAATCACAATCACAATCAAAAGCATTTTTGTTCTGTAATTTCTGTTATGTTATACGACTGATTTAACTGATATATCTTTAAAGGAAGAGTCATAATCTCCTATCATCACTATCATTATCATTACTATTGTGATATCTATTCTTATTCTTTTCACTATGATTATCATTAATATTATTGTCATTCTAATCACCATCTTATGAACAGTGTTATCATTATCTTTAACATTCTTATTATCTTTATTTGTGTTATTATTAGTTATTTTTGATATCACTGATTAAAGTATTTGTTTGCAAATAAGGCCATTTTTCCTTTGTTCCCGACTCTCCCTTCCTGATGAAAAAGTGGACAAGAACAGAAAAAGTTATCATTATAATTATTCTTATTATTATCATGATTACTAATGTTATTATTACTTCTATAATTACTGTAAAAAAGCTGGAATATTACCCTCCACGTTGGAGCAACGTCACAGCCCTTATCAAAATAATTACATTAACAACAAGGGCTTTCTATTAGTCACTCCCACCTGTCACACGTAATGGAATTACCTTACAACGTACAAATGAGAGAGAAAAACAACATTTGTTTGTTCGTTCTGTCTACCAAACGTGAACCCAAACATCAGCTGGAAATAGTTTTATGAAATTTCTTCACAAAAGACAAAGCATTATCAAAGGCATTCTGTTCATCATGATGCCTTTTCCTAGAAAGAGGAAAATAAAGTGGATTTGGATACTAAAGGATTATCTTCCAGTTTCATATAATTCCAAAATTACATTGCATTGTCATACGTTTTCAAATCCTTAAACCAGTAATTGATATAGAATTGAATATTCAGGTGAATACATTATTCATTCTCTTATAGCTGAAAGAAGTCTCCAGATAATGGGTGATATGCATATATTAATGAAATTGAAATATATTCATAAAATCTGTGATCATTCGAATAGAATTCTGAGGAAACGGTGTATCATTTTTTTTTTATTTTTTTTTTGGAATCCATGAACGAATGGTGCCATGTTTAATCTAATTTTTCATAGGAATCACATTTCTCCATGACAGCAGTTTTTTTTCCACCTCTTCTTATGTGATGAAGAAAACCCATAGGAATATGTCAGGAAATATGAATGAGTGGAGAAGGGGATGAGAAGATGTGTGATGAGATTACAAAGGTGAGAAGAATAGAGAGAGAAAGAGAGAGAGAAAGAAATATAGAGTTGCAGGCATACTCAGAGCACGCAGACCCAAGGGGGAGAGAGAGAGAGAGAGAGAGAGAGAGAGAGAGAGAGAGAGAGAGAGAGAGAGAGAGACTTCAAAAACAGAGGTAGATAGAAAAAGGGGGACCAAAGGGCTAAAAAAAAAATGAAATGCAGGGATAACAAATGGGTACAGAGGGGAGAGGAGAGAAAGGGTTTAATTATTCCCTGTTTAATTACCACTTTGGTTAGGCGTCCCTGTAGTGTTGAATACCCCTCTCTAATGTAGTCTCGTGTCTCCTAACTTGTAAAATTATTCTTAACCAACTTTACAAGAAAAAAAATGCCTTTAATCTCGTCTCCTTTATTCAAATTATAATTTTTTTTTGAATTATGGACGCAGCACAGAATTTGAAAATGCTATAACCTCTTTTGCCTCAACGTAATTGTAAAGATCTGGACAATGTAGTGCAATTATGCATCTAAAAAAAAATAGTTATCATGAACATCAAGTTGGTTTTAATCCTTCATAAATCAAAACCAGAACAACTCCAACACTGAGTCATGATAAACCATGTTTTCACAGCAAAGGATTGTAACAATAGCATTTTAACATTACACTTAGTTTGTTTCCCATATTTGCATAATTACGTTTATCACCTGCAAATTACCATAATCGTGAATGTTAGTCAAAAAGCAGCTGCGTTGCTGATCAACTTCAAATCAACAGAATTTGAAATTCATGGACATTTTAGTAAAAGATTTGTCAAGTGTTGGATTTGTTTTTGGCATCGCTTTGGTCCCTTCATCTGTTACTATTTACTAATGAATAGTACCATCATAATAATAAACCATTTTACGTACTGAATATGATAACATGTTTAATTAAGAGGTAACTACCAATTTCTTTATGGTTACAATGGCTATATCATCGGCCAACTATGGTTACAATAGTTATATCATTGGCCAACTATTTATTCAGATATGTAATTTGTTCAAATATGATAATTATCTATGATATACATCTTTTATCACAAAATCTATCTTAGAAAAATTCCATTTGATTGAAGGAAATAAGTGGATTTGCTGGAATCAACAGTTTTTCCTATGCTTCCTTGTTTTAGATTATTGTACATGTCAGATAAACTATTCTTCAGTTCAGCTAGAATCTTCTTACATTCAACTAGAATAATCTTACATTCAGCTAGAATCTTCTTGCATTCAGCTAGAATCTTCTTATGTTCAGCTAGAATCTTCTTGCATTCAGCAAGAATAATCTTACAGCTAGAATCTTCTTACATTCAGCTAGAATCTTCTTACGTTCAGCTAGAATCTTCTTACGTTCAGCTAGAATCTTCTTACGTTCAGCTAGAATCTTCTTACATTCAGCTGAAACTCTAGAAGGCTTACAATCGTTTGAGAATTATAATCAAAACGAATATTTGAAATTAAGAAGGAGGCGAAGTCAACACCAGTTTGTCCCAGAAATATGGAAGCAATTTGTGACGTTCTTACAGGATCATACACCACTATTTTGACCCGTCCTGACTTTATCCTTTACAAGGTTGGAAGTCTCCTTACGTAAACACTGTGTCATAGACCTTAACATGATCTTGGGTTAGTGACTTTCATTCCACTTTTGGAAAGTGTGTGTGGGATCGTAAATGTTGAATATAGGGGATTAAGAATACTTCCCACGTATTCCCTGCGTGTCGTAGAAGGCGACTAAAAGGGGAGGGAGCGGGGGGCTGGAAATCCTCCCCTCTCTTTTTTTTTTTTTTCTTTTTTTCCAAAAGAAGGAACAGGGGGGCCAGGTGAGGATATTCCAAAAAAGGCCCAGTCCTCTGTTCTTAACGCTACCTCGCTAACGCGGGAAATGGCAAATAGTTTAAAAGAAAGAAGAATATATATATATATATATATATATATATATATATATGATGAATGCGTCCATGGCATATCACTCACACATCCTGTATTTTGAATAATCCTGCAATATATATTATGCTAATAAACAGCTATATTAACATTTAACCTTTTTCATATTTTCTGCGAATCAATTATTTTTTTCTTTCACTAATGTTTTTGCTGGATATTGTGAAGCGTGGGCATCACAGTGATCAACAGCCGAGCTCTGGAAGGAGATTTAGATAGTTATTTTGGGAAAGGGAATTAAATACTCTATTCTGTGAAGAGGAATTAAGTCTCTGCATTCAGAAGGAATCTGAACTCCTTGATATCCAAAGGGAAATAGATTCGTCCATTTTAGAACTGATGTTATCCCTTTCATCTCATTATGACCTTTTTCACTTTAAGATCTCATCATCGTCTCTGTTCTTCGCCTTTTCAGCAAGTCTTTCCTGACAAATGGTCCTTTATCCTTTACCTGCTCTTGCACCAACTAGTTACAAGTTTTCAAAAAAACAGCCTCTACCCTATACTACTCTATCACAATCACGCTGAGTGTTTTTCCTGATAAAGTTAATTTGAAAGAAAACTTTTCCCATTATGTCTTATAAACTCTGTCCTTTCTTTACACTCTTATATAACTATGTCGCTAAGTTTCACAGTTTATTCTTTTCTCCTCATAGTCACCTTTCAATACCCACTTATTGATTTCACCAATTCTTCCATGTGTTTTCCATTCCCTCAGAGATATTCTTCACATATGCACTTTACAATTTCTAACATGTCACCTTCTACACCATTAATCCATTCCTTATTTCACAAATGCCTTGTTAACCCAGGTAGGACTCAACCAGGTCCATCAGTCAGTCTCCTAATTATAATGCCTTATTATGCATTCGTCTGGCTCCTTGAAGCCTGGTAATGAATAACCTGGTCATTCATTAGGTCCTTAGCCTTGCTTTCAACAGCATTCACTTCAGATCTTATTTAGTCATTCCTTTTCGCTCTTGCCATAAAGACGCTCCATAAGAAAATGAATATGCTTTATTCCCTTTAAACCTGAAAATTCTACTAATCACATGCAATCGCATATCCCTATCTCATTATATATATATATATATATATATATATATATATATAATTGCAAATGACTGAACACTTTCATCGTACACACAATGCTCTCCAACGCCAAGGATTCGAACCATGAACCATTCACATGGCAGTTGGGTACACCAACCAATCGGTTATGCTGCCAATCATAATCAAATAGTATATTTCCTTATTATGGTCAGCATTGCCGAGTGGTTAGTGTGCCCATCTACAACACAAATGGTACCGAGATCGAATCCTTGTTGCTGGAGGGCATTACGTACGTGAGTATGTCCAAAACCGAACCCTCAACATTCTCTGTTTACATCGATCACATGGTCACCTCCAGCTGGCAATCAGCTGACTGGCGTTCTGTTTACAACCGCCCCAAGACACTAAATTCAGATGACCGTAAGACAACGTGTCCTTCCATCATGCAACACCTCTCGTGTCTCAGGGGGAAGCCTGCAGCACCAAGATAACAGGTTGCTCACGAGTTTAGTTATTGCTTTAATATTCACACTAGTTGGCCTACACTCACCTTCCCGGTGACTTTTAACTTAGTGAACTTAAGAAAGAACTTAGCTCTCTGGTTCTGATTATTTTTCTTGTTCAAATGACAGTATCTGTTTTTATTCTTTGATTTCATGTAGGTATCCCTGGGCTTCCTCGTATGTATACCTCAGTGAAAATCCTTTACACTATATATATATATATATATATATATATATATATATATATATATATATATATATATATATATGAATGTGAAATCGCACTTCAGTAGTAGTTCATACAATCTTATTCAACTTATAATTTTTCTATACATGTGGCACGACATGTTTCGTGGAGACAATCCACCTCATCATCAGGTACCAGTACTTAAAGTTATTTAAATCCCAACATCACACTTGAGTCCCGCCGTCCAGCACCAATCTGTACAGACCAACCACTGTCCGCTTTGTCTGGCAGTAACCGTTGTAAGGGAGAGTGATTAAGGGGGGGTCACGTGACGGGGGGTTGACCTAGGTAGCTGGATGCGTTTTGAAAAAATGTTTTGTTTGCGTTTTGTCAATTCTCTCATAATGATTTGGTTAATGCTAGGATGGGCTTCAAAATTGCCTGGGGACAAATCAAAGTTCTTAGTGTTAGCGATTAAGACAGATTCAATGACGTTACATGTAGCATAATCAGCAGAGGGGTATAGAATAACGGGATTTTCAAGATCTATGGCCAGGGTGATCATTTTCATGACAATGTTTAGTGATCGCATTTTTGTGGTCATCCCTGCGTACTGCATGACGGTGCCAATAACACCTCTCCGTTACAGTTTTTCGATCTGGCCTAAATAGCTATCTTTACATGTAAACATCTTTTTCAGCAAGGATCAGAACTAATATATCGATAACATGCAGGACGAAGCTGCACAGCACTTTGTTAAGATATGGTTTAGTAAAGGTGATTGATGACTGATCAAAATTTGGGTAAAAAGCAGCAACGCAAATTGGAACGAAGGTCCAAGTATTTCTTCTTCTGAACTAGCTTCGACAACGATTTCAGGAGAATAGATTTATGACCATCTTTCAGTTCTCATCGTTAGATTTTATCCATTTGTTACTATCATCAACAGATCAAAATCTTTCGTAACACATCTTCAAGACATCGTCCATGAATCGAGAAAACTTCTCAACAATCGGGGGAAAAAATAATCGTTGGTTCTTTAAGTCTACGACTGAGATTGGGAAGCTTCGTATCATCTATGTTGTCGAGGTAAAAGGATCAAATTCTATACAGTCTCATGAAAAGTATCTGGATGTGGATTTTATACCCGATCCAACACCACTTCCTCTACCAGAGGATAGGCAACTGGTTTACACCAGGATCGTCACTCTTATTAGGTGATGGAATCGATGTTCCAGGCGTTTATATTCTTTCTGGGGTATAGACGTGTGTGCCGGGAAAGGTGTGTTAAGGCAGAAGGTTAAAGGCTGCAATAAGGAGAGCAAGTTAACTTTAAGACTTTTTTTAAAGATGAAGACAAACTGCAACTTGTGACATCACGTTATTAAATATTCGAAAGGATATTTTGCTAAAAGATGCATCATATTGAAAATATAACCTTCGAATTCGTTTCCTTTTTCAGCAGTGACATCAATTAAACATCCTCTTAATGAAATCATCTCGTAGTATCCTAACTTTTTTACTAAATTCGTCTCCCAAAATTCAATCTGAATATTGTGAAAGATTAATACTTCACTTTGCAAAAATCTACATAGCCGACTTAGAAGGGATAGGAAGAGAGGGAGAGGGAAAGAGAGAGAGAGAGAGAGAGAGAGAGAGAGAGAGAGAGAGAGAGAGAGAGAGAGAGAGAGAGAGAGAGAGAGAGCTTAGCCCATTCCTTAATCGCCTTTTAGTTCACTGAATATGATTTTTTTTTGGAGGGAGGAGGAATAAAGAAATGCGAGTCCACATCATAGGCTGGTACGGCAACCCTGCCTGTCTCATAGTATTGAAATCCTTCGTTTTTCTTTACTGGTCGTACCCAAGGGCCGTACCGTCGTGCTCAAGAGCCCTACCATCTCGCTTAAGGTCGTACCGTTGTGCTCAAGGGTCGCACCGTCCCGCTTTACGAGGCTACGCGGCTGTGAGCTGGGTGTTCGCCATGATATCGTTCGTCAGCAGGAATGGACGTGTCTTTGTTCGCTCTAACAATATTATCCACGCATTTTCTTCCCTCCTTACTTGGCAAGACAGTCCATCACTGGCAGAATTAGTGGAACGCTGACCAACTCTATACTATACTATATATATCTATCTCGAAAATCCCTTCCCTATTGGCATTTCCCTCGTCTCCTGGATGCGAAGGAGTTAAGAAGAGGTTTGAAGCTTTTTAAAGAGCTTTTGAAGGTGGCTTGGAGGGCTTTGGAGGCGCTTTAGCCATTGCGAAGCATTGGAGGCATCTGTTAAGAAGCCTTGAAGTGGCTGGAGTTTATTGATACGTGTCGGAAGGACGTCTGCTGCCATAGATAGAGATAATTTGCTAATAAAAATAATCCCTTTAGATGTAAAAAAAATAATCCATTTTTTATGATAAAAGAATCGTATGCGATTACATAAGATTATATAATTATTTTTTTATTTGTTTTTAATCCACGTTATAGATGATGAAATTATATATATTTCAAGTGTAATGATACGGTCGTTTTCACTGTCGTGTTGATTCTGTCATTCATTACAAGCGTATATCTATACGCGTATATCTAAACGCAAAATCCAAAAAATGACAAAAGTTTTATTTCACAAAGACCCTTTAAGCCTGGACGACAGATTTACAGTTTGGGGGAGACCCAGAACTATAGCTCGAGCCAGCGATGAACGTTTTTTGGCCAGTGTCTTTCAAAAAATATGAAAAATGCATAACGGTATGCGACCTATCGCCCAATACTTCATCTCTTTCTACATTTTTCATCTCAGTGTAGTACATAATTATTTTGATTATGAACGAAAGAAAAGGCATGTGAATAAAAAGTTGATTTTTATATGAATTTGTCTATTACCTGACTCATTCTTAGAATTACAAGTAGATATAGGAATATGCGTAGAACTTGTTACACACACACACATATATATATGTATTATATATATATATATATATATATATATATATATATATATATACACATACATACACACGTGTGTGTGTGTGTGTGTGTGTGTGTGTGTGTGTGGCGGGGTGGCGACGAAAATGGATGAAGGCAGCAAGCATGGATATGTACATATGTATATGTGTGTATGTACATGTATGTATACGTTGAAATGTATATGTATGTATTTGCTTGTGCTACCTCGGGAGACGGCGGTTAAGTATAATGTGTGTGTGTATATATATATATATATATATATATATATATATATATATATATATATATATATATATATTATACATATGACCAGAAAAAATCTATTACCCCTTAAAAATTATAAATGGTGTGACCTTTGACTTAATTCTCAAGGATCAGGTCAGAGGTCACGTTATCATACCCAGGGTCATAACGTCGTCCTTCAGAGGTCAAGACGCGCAATGTCTCACTGCAGAGATTTATGCATATGCAACAGTATGCAAATCTATCTGTGCATCCATTTGTACTCTCTACGGTTAGAGTTTGATCCTGTTAGAAGACTATTGCGAGCGAAATGACAGGCGACTAAAAGAGATCAGATCCTTTACCGAATGATCCGTGAAACCCCAACACTATTAAAACAAGTGAACAATGCTAACCTATTTTCCCTTTCGGGATTTTTGTTAGATAATTGTGGCACCTGTTAAAGGCAGAGTAATGTGACCCTCTTGTAACAAAAGAATTTTTTTTTTCGAAGCGATTCAGATTCGCATGAGTGAATCTTTGAGTTCTAAAAGGAAACTGCGGTCTCATTACACCGATTTAACACAAGGACACCAGCAATGAACTCTTGCACAAGTGGGGGGGGATTTGAAACCCCTTGACCCTCAAAGCTAACATGGAGAGTGGTAGACACAAGTTGCAATGTGTCAATGGTGATTTTCTCTCATTTTTGAACCATTTTACAAGTGATTCGGTCGCGAAACCTGACCCGAAGCAGCTCACACTCACGGACCAAGTCAATACTGATTGAATGGTGAGGTGTGTGTGTTTGAAACTATTTTCAGACTCGTATGAGCAATCGTTTTACTGGCTTAGAATTGCCTTTATTTTCCTCGAGTAGATGGCTGCACTAAATATCCAGATTTTCTAATCTCGGCCAAGATCTAAATGAAACAGAATGGAGTTAATAGAGTATAGTAAATATAATAGGGAAAAATGATCTAAGAGATCTTCATGGGGAAGGATACCTGACCTTTAAAAAAAAAAGGGCAGGTGGTAGGTGTGAGGAAAGGGTAAAGAGATCCAAAGCTTAGCGGTGTAGGGGAAGAAAGAGATATCACAACAGGCCATCCTTGAGTTGCCAATGGCCACACAGCAATCACGTTAACTACCTCGGTAATCAGGCGAGTTTTTGACCCCATCCACAATCACATACAATCTCGAAACGACCCAATTTTACGATGCAGTTAGAATTACTTTTACGTATGCATTTCTTTGTATCTACAACAGAGTAAACATGGAACAAAAGATAACAATGACATTTGTACATGTAGAACAATAAATGTTAATGACATAAGGGCATATGGAGACCATGTACATATGAACAGCCTTAAGACAAAAGACCAAATTATTTTTTATCTCTTATCCGACACCATTTCCAGCAGCAATTTAGGATGTATTGAACATTCAAAGTCAAGAAGGGTTTCAATTCTGTTATCTCCCTACTCCCTTTAATACGTCCACAGCCCTTTTGCCTAGAAAATTCATCAAAAAAAAGATATATATATATATATATATATATATATATATATATATATATATATATATGGAAAAATAAATCACAACTTACCTTTTTCGGGGCAAAAGTTGAACAGAATGGGCAGAGACAGGTAGATAATCCTCATGGGTGGAAAGCTAGTTATGTGTAGTAACATTATAGCCCTAAGTGCCTTCCACGTGCCATCGAAGCCCCTATCGCTTAAGTACAACTGTAGTGTTAACTTATAGAAGCCAGAAGAACACGGATCTAAGTGGCACTTATCTTAGAAATGAGAGGAACTTATAATGTGTTAACTCAAGAGCAACTTTAAAAGGGACAAGTTTTACAGTTTAATCCAATAAGTTCACAGTTCTGACAACTTTGTAAGGCGTTAAAGTAGTTTATGAAGGAGGTTTTGTTATATATACAAGACGATATGAATAAGACAGAAAAGATAGAGATTCTAAGAAGGTTTTGCTCCCTTTCGTAGTATTTCAGCCCTTTCGAGTCTTCTGTGGCCTCGCTGTTCCTGGAATAAAAAGAAAAATACGTTATCACAAGAACCCAATTACATTCTAGATAGTCTGGGATGAGAATTTTGATTGGCTGATCTTCATAGAGAGTGTGATTAACGAGAGGTTAAAAGAGATATCATTTAGCGAAGGTGGGAGATAAGAATAAGGATAATGATAGAATGGTGAAAACGCTCGTGTGGAAGAATTAGATGAAAAGATAGAAGAAGGGGTCGGAATGAAGTTGTGAATGAAGTATAAAGACAATAAAGGATAAGTGTCTTAAAGATGAGTCATGGGAGATAGGGGGATAGAAGATAAACAGTGTATAGGAATGCCAGGATCTTAAGTAAACTTATATTCTAATATAAGGAATAGGTCTTAGTGTGTCAAACTTGACCCATAGGGATAGGGTGTATTGACTTGACGTCTATCCACCTCTGCGGAGGATAGAGACGGATCGGAGCTTGACAAGAGTGTGTGTGTGACGAGAGAAATCACACGTGACGAACCAGTGAACACGAGAGAGAGAGAGAGAGAGAGAGAGAGAGAGACTCGTCTATCGTTACCAGAATCATCCAACCAACCCTTCACTATTACCTAAGACGACCGTGGATGAGCCATATAATCGCATATTTCTGACTCGGTCGATCATTCAACCTTTCCTCATATATATATATATTTTTTCCTTTTCAAGGATCCAGACCTTTTAGTTTCTCATCAGTGGCAGAGAGCCACTCATTATCCTCATTCATGTCTGTTCCTCATTCGCTCAGACTCCACCCCCCCACTCATGGTGGCCGCTTCTGGCCTCGCTGGGGAAATTCTCGATCACTTTCTCTTATCTCTCGAGTTCACTCTGCTCACTCTTTTCTCTTCTCTCTTCTAGTTCTGCTTCAGAGGAGCGCTCTATTTTTTTTTTATCTGTCCAATCTAATGTCTTCGGATTTTGTTATGGGTCATTCCCCCACAACACTCACTCTCACTCTCTCTCTCTCTCTCTCTCTCTCTCTCTCTCTCTCTCTCTCTCTCTCTCTCTCTCATCTTTACCCCTCCCAACCCTTTTTTTTCCTCTTCCCTGTATCTCTCACCCCTCTCCCTTCCTCTCTCTCTCTCTCTCTCTCTCTTCCCTCTCCCTCCCTCCCTCATCTAATTCCACACGCACTCCACCCACCTCACCACATACCCTCACATTCTTTTACCTCTCGCCCCTTCGCTCGCCCTGGGTGAAGGAACTAGCTCTAAGGCGCTGATAGCTTCTGACGTAGGTAAACAGACGAGGAAGACGCACCCTAATTTCCCAGAGCCTCCCTTACCACACTATTGTTACCCCAAGATGAACGCCACATTTAACCTCGATGAATCCTTCCAGCCCCAGGGCTCTCCCCCCTGGCTGAGTCTATGGGCCAGTAATGTTAGATTTAATGCAAATTGCACGCGCGTGTGTTCAGACGATCATCACACGCCACTGCACACGATCCTTCAAGCTGCACGTAAACTGCCTTATATACAAACTGGTATGTATTATCTTACACATCTAATTCATATTTTCCCCCAGCGCTTCCTCATATGTATTTTTTTTTGTCCCTCTTCTCTATAGGATCAGTGTGTAAGGCCATTGTTCTGAAACCCTACACGGTTCATTAATGGAATCAGAATTCTTATGTGGAGTCTCCCAGTTTCAAAGTTTTGACAGTTTCATCAAGTTTCGGTAACTTCCCTCCAAGGTAGGAAGATCCAAACCTTTACTGATGACCTTCTTCGTCTGGTTATAAAAGCAACACCAGAAACTTAGATCCCTCCCAGGTCACATCTGGTTTCAGAAGTCTTAAGAAACTTTTAACTTTCTTTTGAAACTCTTTACTAAGTTTCGGCTAGTTTCAGATGCCTTGTGCGAGAACTACTACTTTTAAGATTTTCACTTGGTTTCAAATGCCTTGTTGGCCCACATTCTTGAATATATATATATATATATATATATATATATATATATATATATATATAGAGAGAGAGAGAGAGAGAGAGAGAGAGAGAGAGAGAGAGAGAGAGCGTTTCGTTAAATTTCATGAAACTTATTTTCTCACTGACACGAAAGATTTATTGATAATTATACCAGAGTGAATTATACCTCACATAATACAATTTATATTCTCTAAAAGTAATGTAATTGCTGCCCAATCTAATTTATTCTTTTTGCACTCTCAGTTTTCAGAGCACTTTATTTTCCTTTTTTTTTCGGTTACAAGAGCTTTGGCAGGTTAAAAGAGGGTTAGTTCGGTTACCGAACACTGTCCGCTTACCCTATCATCGAAGTTCGTACAACTAAGGAGGTATATTCGGTTACGGTAATTAGTCCGGTTAGAGAGGTATGGCCGGTAATTAAAAGTCTCCGTCCGGTTACGGTTCTCGTTCGGCTAGTGAGGCTTTAGTTCTGTTAAGAAGGAATATACGGTTACTAGGATTCGATCCGTTAAGGAAGGAAATTTTTGAAAATCTAAAGGTGTCTTTTGAACACCTGTTCATGATGTACAAAATTTAAGGAAAACCAGTTTCCCGTTTTCAGTCATATGAACACACAGAACAGCGTCTGAAAATAGTGATTTAATTTCTCATCATTATTCCCTGATGCGTCACATCCTTTCAAAACCACGCAACACTCCCTCCATTTTCTATGACAGAAGCTTCCATGTTCTACATTCACTTACAAGATATCATAAGAAGATTATGAAAATGAAATCTTTTAAGGCGAAGCAAAAAATCTAGGAGCTAAGAAAACAAAAACGAGACGATACAGAAAATGTTACATACAAAAAAGATTCTTTGTACAGAAGCTTACAGCAGCAGCTTATCTGTACATCAGCTAATCTTTCCAGTCTTTAAAGACTAAGCTTAATGAATACAGCAGCAAGCAGTCTCTACGCAATAACGACCAATCTAACTAATATTGATTAGGGTCAACACAGTGTTACAGGTAATTGTATAACTCTGTATTCAAAAACTCAAAAAAAAAAAAAGTGGTTTCATTTGGACTGTTGAAATACAAGGTCAGTGTACACACTGAGTGTGCAATGTGACCTATAACAAGATCACTGATGATCATAAGGGCGAGATTTGGTAAGTGGAGACTGTTTCGCCTTCATCCAATCAGCAGCAATTGAAGCCACTCCGGTAATTATAAAAGAGGAGAATTTCGGGTTAATTTACAGCACGTTAATTTGGTGTCATATAATGACTTTGCTCTCGAGGCGTATCTATATTTGCTTCCATTTATATAGCAATTATAGAAACAATTTTGAACATATCAAAAAAAAAAAAAGGAACTTATATAAACTGTAAAACCAAATATTTGTTGAAACACACACACACACACACACACACACACACACACACACACACACACTAGCATGGAGAAAGAGTAGAAAGAAAATGACAAATTGATAAGATAGAAGATAGACAACAGGGCTGGGAAAATATGAGAAATATTATACACATACTTCGTATCTCTTTTTTCGAGTCAACAGTTATGAGAGATGATAAAATGTAATATAGGCGGGGGATCTTCATTCCATTTTCTTTATGAGATGTGTGTGAGAGAGAGAGAGAGAGAGAGAGAGAGAGAGAGAGAGAGAACTGCCACAAAGGAAGGGGTGAATGTAAGAACATAACGAGGATGTTTTGAATGACAAAGAAATTGTTTGAATATTTGGTTCGTTCATTGTGGATGACCTCATGGGACACTTCCACGTTACATTGATTATACAGAACTAGAATGCTTGATGATACAGAATTAAATATAGATGTCAATAAAGATGATAAAAACACTACATCATATCAGTACGAGTAGAGGAGTTGAATGTGTGGTAAGAGAAAATGATAGAAAAAGATTGGAAACTGTCAGAAAGAACAAACTAACGGATTCGTTTTTGGGGTAAGGTGATTGAGAAAAAAATATTAATGATACAATTTCTTTTAACCAAAGCCCCCCCAACCAAAAAAAAAACGGGAAACAGGTTCATGCAGACAAGAGAACAAACAGGATTTTCAGTGTTTGAAAAGTAAAAATTAGATTCAAGAGGACAGGATAGAACATTCTGTGCCAGGAAATGATTAATATGATTTAGATTTAAATCACACGAAAGAAGATTATAGTATAGTATAAGAAATATATATTTGCTTATAGATTAATATAAAGTGATTAGGTAGCCACTTATCCTTCACAGATAAAGGAAAATGTATTCTGTATTTGTATAATGAGAGACATTCGAGATACGTAAGTATGACGAAAGTAGAATAAATGGTTTACAAAAATCAGAAAAAAAACTTGTTTTAGAAAACTATTTGATGACTCGGCCGTAAATTTAAATGAACGACTTTGTACAACAGGTGTGATCATACAGGAAGAAAACCAAAAAAGGTGTCCAAAAATTGTATTGAAATATAGAAACGTGAATGAATTCTATTATACACTCGTTATGCATTTCACAATTTCCAATTCAAGAACATTGCTGTCTTTCGTATAACTGCGTCGATGCATTGCCTAAGAATATCTATTGATAGACAATCGAGATATTCGGGAATATCTTCAAATACCACTCACAAATATTTATGAAAATATCATGGCCCATCTTGCAGACTTACTGCAATATCTACACAATTCTATAAGGCTCAGCTGACGGGTTTAACTTTTCACAAGAGTCTTATAGAAGTTATGAAGATGTTACTCTGAGCTTGGCTGGTGGCTCATGGCTGAAGCGAATGTGAATGGTGACATAAGGATGGGAAATCCGAGATTGAGAAAGCAATTCTGCATGAAATTTAAGCCCCTCTCTCTCTCATATATATATATATATATATATATATATATATATATATATATATATATATATATATATTTCATCTTATTTATCTATTCATTTTGCTTTGTTGCTGTCTCCCGCTTTAGCGAGGTAGCGCAAGCAAACAGACGAAAGAATGGCCCAACCCACCCACATACACATAAACGTCCACACACGCAAATATACATGCCTATACATCTCAACGTATACATATATATACACAAACAGACATATATATATATACACATGTATATACATGTGGCACGACATGTGCGCGAGGTAGCGTCAGGAAAAGACAACAAAGGCCACAGTCGTTCACACTCAGTCTCTAGCTGTCATGTATATATATATATATATATACATATATATATATATATATATATATATGAGTATATAGAGTACAGATTTGTCGAGAACCTTTTCGCTATTACATGCGCCCACCACTTCCCTGCTCCTTTGTGAAGTGCAGCCTTGAAGCTACAGGAACCACATAGTAAAGAGATCTTGGGGTCGAGTTATAAACTAAGACAACACATGTAACATATGTTTCTTATTTCTTTTTTATGTTCGCTGAGACGGCACGGGAACCGAGGCCCTAATCAAGGCCAGCCCATTAACGAGCTATATATATATATTATATATATACATATATATATATATATATATATACATATATATATATATATATATATATATACTTGACCGCCACGTAAACGTATGATCGACCAACCCCCTATTGATGGATGAACAGCTTGATTGACTGTGAACTGACTACCTTAACCAGGATTCGAACCCACGCGTTGACTGAGCTAGGGGACCGTGAATGCGTCATAGTCAGGTACGCTAACCGCTACACCATCCCAAAAAACACACTTTTTTTTCTTTGAGAATATTTAGCAATATTTTCTACTTTTTCTTCCCACCTGTAGCCATAATCATATTAACACAACTCCACGTTTTCTAAAAGACTGAAAAGAAGAAAAGGGAACTCGAGAATTTCCGTGCACTACCGTATTTCTAGTGTAGACTTAATACACGTGGATAAGTCTGAGCTATTCTATTGTCACTGGGGACATGATACATCTCAACGTAGGTAAATGTATTATTCAGAGATTGTAAGAATACGTATCCATTCGCCCTCGAAATGTACACAGCAGATAAGTTGTCAACAGCAAAGGTAAATATCTTAAAAGTTACTAACAATATACTTCAAAATATTTTCCTCCAAGTCTTCATATATTCAGATAGAGCTTATATACGATGCCAACAACAGTGGATTTAAATGTATATATAAAGAGAGAAAGAGAGGAGAGAGAGAGAGAGAGAGAGAGAGAGAGAGAGAGAGAGAGAGAGAGAGAGAGAGAGAGAGAGAGAATGATGATAATGCAAGGCGGCTCCATTTCCTATGGAGGGTACAGAGACTTCGATCTCAAAAGCTTGGAGCGAGAGTGGATTACAGTGCTAAACACGATTATGTTCTGATGGGAAGCCAAAACACGTGCAATGAAACGAAAATGGGGAGCAGAATATATATATATATATATATATATATATATATATATATATATATATATATATATATGCTCAGCAGAGGTTAATGTGCTCTCTAGGAAGAAATGTGATCAGTGTGTGTCGCATCGAACGAAACTTGTGATAATATGTTGAACTTAATAAAAATGTCATCAAAGACGTGAGCTGGGGTGGAGAGGTGAGCTAATGAGGCTATTCTTCATCTGGCTGCAGCGCTACCTCCCCCACGTGGTAAACGACGAACTGGTATATATATATATATATATATATATATATATATATATATATATATATATATATATATATATATATCATAGGTAATGACTAATGTGAATAGCAAAGATTACAGAGTGAATATAATGTTACATAGAAATGATTCTCTCTGTTCCAATTTTCGACTGTAGTAAGAGTGTTGCCTGTAGCCTCTGTATTCTGCTGTATCGCCTGACTCGGATCATAGATACAGGTACAAAACTATTTGGAACAGGTAGTAAATCAGGAGGATGAGGAGAAAATACTGCAAATGGATTTCGTAATTACGGAGGAAAGAGAAGATGGGAAATGAAACCTCGCATGCGAAAAATCACATTTCTGTGTCCCTCAGTAATGGCATGGAGTGCGCGCGCGGGGGGGGAGAGGAGAGAAGGTGAGAAAGAGTCAGAGAGAGAAATATTAATGACGAAACCCGTGAATGAGAAAGGTAATGCTCTCACCCACCACAGAGAGGCAGCTCATTAGCCGAGAAAGAAGGACGAAGAGGAGAGAAGAAAGTAGTGAGAAATTAAGAAAAATAGAAGGAAATATGGAGGCGTTCTTTTGATAATGAAAGTGATAGATAAGATACAAGAATAATTCCAAGATAAAATTATCCAAAGAAAGTTCAGATATATATATATATGTATATATATATATATATATATATATATATATATATATATATATATATATATATATATATATACACACGTGTGTGTGTGTGTGTACGCTCGCGCGCGTGTATGTGTAAACGTATGTGTGGACATGTGTGTGTGTGTGGGGGGGGGGGGGGGGTGCAGGCGCGTGTGTGTATGCTTGTATGTGTGTGCTTCAGTCACTCCAGTCTATAGTTAAACCATAGATCTTGTACATTATAAAGCCACATATAATGGATACACTTGATAGTGATTGGAATTACGAAACGTTGTAAAGGGAAGGATTTTCTACATCACGATGAAAAGGAATTTGATTCCAAGATTTTAACGTAATTTCTAACGCTATTGAGTTTGACATCAAAAAGTATAGGAACCGATTTTGCATCAATGCATCTCTATCTTCAACAATGTTTGGGTGATAGAAAGTCTGTGTATAGACTATATAATCCAATTCCATCACGTTTCCAAAATTATGTAACTTTAAAGATAAGACATTTGTAAAAGTATAAGAGGTGTATATTTTTTCCCCATAACTCTAAAGCTATGTGTCATTATCACGTAATATAGATAACTATATGTAATTACAGTTATAGACGGTACAGTACATTGGCAATAATGTGCTACTATAGCCTGGTGTGGTGTTCTAAAGTAAGACGTACTGTGATACAAATATGATGGCAGTGTACTAAAGAAAAAAGAAGAGGTGTACCAAGAAGATATGAAGTCTACTGGTGGACAGAGAAGTTAGCAGCAACAGAGATAGAAGATAGTAGCTACAGAGCTAGAAGTTAGCAAGTACAGAGCTAGAAGTTAGGTATAGAGCTAGAGGACATCAGCTACAGAGCTAGAAGTTATCAGGTATAGAGCTAGAGGACAGCAGCTACAGAGCTAAAGTCAGCAGGTACAAAGCTTGAAGATAGCAGCTAGAGAGCTACAAGTTAGCAGCTACTGAGCCAGATGTTAGCAGCCACAGAGCTAGACGTTAGCAGGTACAAACCTACAAGTTAGGAGCTACAGACCTGGAAATACTCACAAATGTCGGGAAAATAAGAGGTTATCACAAGCTTTAAGACTCTAAGCTCCGTAGAAGCTGCTATTAGCGGGAGACAGGGGCCATTAGGCCCAAAAACATGCTATAACGGCAAGAGGTGGGGAAAAACACAGAGAAGGGAAGGGCGAAAACCTGGCAGCCTTAAGGGCAAGAATAATACTTAATCCATCAAGAATATTTAGCCTCGCTGAAGGTGACTTTACACTTGTGGCGTATCCACATACAGCTGCAGTCCGGTAACACCAATTATATACATATATATATATAAACTACTGACTGTCAGAAATCCATAAAAGCTGAAAATATGAGCAGAAGGGTACAAAGTGTTCCACATCCGATACATCCTATGTTCTGGCATACAAAGTTTCAAGACGCAGTTTCAGAACCATGCGAGTCGCAGGTTATCTGAGCATTTACTCAAACTCCCTAATTTGCTGGTTTTCGTCATTAATGGCATGTTGGATATCCTAGGTTTTATGACAGTTGAATTAGTACATATATGTATTTTTGTGCATTATGATAGATCATGTGTAGAGAGTTAAACGTTTTCATATCTCATTCCCTGAAATACGTACCAAACAAAAGGAAAACGTAACACATACATACAAATATATATATATATATATATATATATATATATATATATATATATATATATTGGTGAAATTGTACTTCACTAGGAGTCCATACACTCTTATTCAACATGAATATTTCAATACACGCAGTATGATGTTTCGTGGAGACAATCCACCTCATCATCAGGTACCAGTACTTAAAGTTATTTAAATCCCAACATCACACTTGAGTCCCGCCGTCCAGCACCAATCTGTACAGACCAACCACTGTCCGCTTTGTCTGGCAGTAACCGTTGTTAAGGGAGAGTGATTAAGGGGGGTCACGTGGCGGGGGTTGACCTGGGTAGCTGGGTGTGTCTTGAACAACTTTGTTTTCGTGTTTTGTCAATTCTCTCATAATGATTTGGTTAATGCTAAGATGGGCTTTAAAATTGCCTGGGGACAAATCAAAGTTCTTAGTATTAACAATTAAGACAGATTCAATGACGTTACGTGTGGCATAATCAGCAGAGGGGTATAGAATAACGGGATTTTCAAGATCTATGGCCAGGGTGATCATTTTCATGACAATGTTTAGCGATCGCATTTTTGTGGTCATCCCTGCGTACTGCATGACGGTGCCAATAACACCTCTCCGTTAGTTTTTCCTGTCTGGCTTATATATACATCTCTTTACATGCCTTGCATTTGACGGCAGGACTCAAGTGTGATGCTGGGATTTAAATAACTTTGTTAAGTACTGGCACCTGATGATGAGGTGGATTGTCTCCACGAAACATGTCGTGCCACATGTATAGAAAAATTACATGTTGAATATAATTGTATGAACTACTTAAGTGCGAATTCACCTTCATGCTATCATTACGGACTAGTGTGATTATATTTATATATATATATATATATATATATATATATATATATATATATATATACATATATATATGTTTATTGTGTGTGTGTGTGTGTGTGTGTCTGTGTGTATTACCCTCCAACAACCAGGATTCGAACCCAGGACCTTTTCCATATATTCGAAAATCTTTGAGATCTTTAGGCATCTAAGATAAATCTGAGGCCATGATACACACACTCGCACATGAATCGAAGGTCAAGGCTTTTGTTGCGTGGGGCGGATGCAGAAGTAGCGAGCCTGGGAAATGTAGTTTTCTATTAGGTCGTAGGTGTACCCTGCAGGTTCTTGATCTGTCTTTGACTGGGTGCTGCTGGCTGGCTGTAAAGACTGAGTTATTCGAGATCATCTTATTACGAAGAGGTGAAAATTCTCGCATCACAAGGATTTTCGTGCTTATTAGCTTCCTTCTTCCACGGCTGGATACTATCATTTTGGTTTCGTGTGTCGGGTCGTCTCGTGTAAAGTTCTTTAAGTTCTGTTTCATCATATGCTGCGTAGGAGGTTCCTCTCTCAGACGTATTGTTGTTTGTCTTGTTGGTAGCGAGTTTGTGGAGGTGGTGGAGGTGGTGGCAATACAAATTAATCCACACCACGAATCCTGTAATCTTCAGACCATGGAGATTTGTTGATGACGTTGGTCGTCTGGCGTCATGGGCTTGGGTGTTCTGCGTCGTGTTGTGTTCCATAATCGGGTTGTGGGTATTAGTGTTCTTACACTGATGATCAGCTTAAGTTTGTCGTCACTGTTGGTGTGTGTCATGTTCTCACCGATGACTTTACGATACACCCGCTTATCAACTTGGTGGGCAGAAGGACACCTTTGGCTTCAAAAGAAGAGGTGATCTTTTCGCTGTCATGGGTGACAGAGACAGAGATGCTTAGGTCTGTGCGTCTCAGTAGTTCTTAACCTCGAGTTTTGGAGGTATATGTTGTTCAACAGTATCTCGCGAAGTGGTCGAAGTTCCTGCGGGAGAGAATCTTAGGCAGTTCCTGAGGTCTCCTCTGACTGAGGGATCTTACGACAATCCCTTTGTAGCTGTTAGGGTATTCATCCCTGGTCGCATCCAGACCCCGGCCAACATCAGTAGGGTTTCTGTATGCCGCAGTGGCAAATGTGCCGTCTTCAACATTGACGCGAACATCAAGGAAATGTAATCCTGTTCTCAGTGTAAAGTTCATAGGTGACCGTGTGTGCTGAGGCCTCCTTCATGGCCTACTGCAGGTGTTGCAGGTGTTTTAGATTCTTAACGCCGACGAAGACATCGTCCACATACCTGAAGTATATAACGACACGTGTGTTTTGAATAGGTTGCCTGGGTTGTACTATACCTTTGAGTGACCGCAATGTCTCTCTATCAACTCTCACGTCAGACACAGACGAAAGCCTTTGGGTCAAATCCTCTCGTGGAATCCAGCCTTGCTGAAGCTTGCGTCGTGTGGACACCAGAGGACCTGATATCTCAACCATAGGGGTCATTCGTTGTCCTATAAGTACGTAACAATATACTATAAAGGGGAGACCCGTGCAGAGAGTTTGGTCATGTATCACAAATACCCAATTAGGTCTGGGGCGTTAAGCGTGATCACAGCGCCCTATAAAGTCGACACTCCTTCAGTATAATGAGGCGGGACATACGTATCATCATCTCCGTTAATACCACTATTTACTACCGGGTCAACAAAGTGCGAACGAGGCCTTTCGCTTGTGCAAAGCAACAAGACTTCAAAGCCGGCCAGCTATAAACGTTTTACGAGATCATGACCCTTATATGCACCAGATAGAACTTTGGGTGAAGACCATGGTTATATCTCCTGGACATGAAGAGTCATTTTCTCGTGAATTTTATCATAGACACAACAGTCAATTAATTTTAATTTATTACACTCTCGTGTAGTTTATTACAGGCAAAATATTCTCCATCTTCTTTAGAAAATATTTCGGTAATTTTATCATGGAGTGAATTTGCAAATAAGTATGTAAATGAACAAATTGATAGATCTGCTAAAAAAAGGATTTACGTAATATATATATATATATATATATATATATATATATATATATATATATATATATGTATATATATATTCCAGCTTATAGTGGGACCTCCTTTTATCGACAAACCCTTAAAGGAGAGGATGAACAGCTAGTTTGGCCGTGAGCCAGCTGCCCCACCCGGAGTTCGAACCCTTGTCTGCGTGATGTATAAGCAGTGGCGTTACCCATTGTACCACGGAGACTAACAATGTCTCTCTTTTTTCTTACATTTTTCCAAACAAGATCTGTGTACCTCAGAGATTTATAGACAAAATTTCCGTCGTTTTTCATAGTAACTTTAACATTCTATTTCACTGATAGAAATACATAGAGAAAAAAAATAAGGCAGGAATTGGATAAGGTTTCAGATTGGATGCACAAACATAGGAAGGCATAGAAAGGCAGGAAGGGAGTCGAACCCCTGATGAAAGTGTCATCACATTTACATATCATGTTCCCTGTTCACATTCATTTCACCTGAAGGTTGATGATCACGAGACAATTATTGGAATACTCATAATTCTGTCCTCGGTCATTCCACCTCGATAAGTCTTCGTCTCTTTCGTATTTATCTTCCGTGTTTCCAGCCAACCTGTGTCGCAGTCTTACCGACCTGGTCTTCATTTACACAAAGACAGTCGGAGCCGAGAGACTGTATATATATATATAATTTTACGTAGATACTTTCTTCACAGTAGCTACGAATGAGAGAGAGAGAGAGAGAGAGAGAGAGAGAGAGAGAGAGAGAGAGAGAGAGAGAGAGAGAGAGAGAGAGAGAGAGAGAGAGATTTGCAGAGGAGGATCTTTAGTTGACACGAGTGATTTCATGAGTCGCTGACTCTTCAACATTTTTAAGAATGTATGAGAAAACATTCACATCTTCCTTAAGGAGAAGAATTGCTTCAACATTTCATATAAATCTTTCTCCAGTCAACACTCAGGTGGTGGTGTTATGAATCTCATCTCAACCTCGAACGACACATGGTTCGAGGCATTTCAGATCCAACTCTCGCTCTTTTCCTTTGTTGGAACATGCTTCACGCCAGGTCCGGCGTACACCTGGAAGTGTGGATAATGAGAGAAAAGTTCGTTGTATCCTGTACGTCAGAATATGTTGCTGGTTTCCTATATAGAAGAGGATGTTTGAATTAAATTTCTGTGATACTGAAGCGGCACTGAACCACCATGTAGCTTATTCAGGGACAAAGACGAATTTCAAATCCTTGCTTGATATTGTCAGGTTTTGAATAGTATTTGCGTATGTCACAGCTGTTCACAGTCAAACTTAGATCAGTTTTCTTCACTTCTGCAGTGAATGGCAGCCAGTGTGACAATAGAGAGAAGGTTCGTTCTCCGATTATGAAGCACATGGGTCGAATCTCATGATTCTGTAACAACAGTAATGAAAAAGTGACTATCTTTTCACGGGGAAATCTTAAGGCAAGTCCATATCATGTTTGTGTATATATCAGTAAAGTTATATGTTTCATCCTATATTTTTGATTAATCAGATTTAGTTCAACTGAGAATATTTCTGGCACCTCTACACTTGATGCCACACATATATCTTCTCTGTCTTCATGTTTATACTTTTTCTTTCAAAAGTCTCATTTGATTACTACTTTTCGTCTTAAATTTCCCTCTAAAGTAATAATTGTATTTGATTCGAAGGAGTTGCATAATCTCCTTATCAATCATTTTTGATCAAAATCACTGTTTGTAATATTTCTCTTATCACATCTTTAAGGCAAGTTCTGTATTGTTATACCTCTAGTTGTGAATTCACACAATAGCATCTTATTCTACTATTATCAGTATCAATTTGCCTAGTTGCCTGAGCTTCTGCTGGCAGATTCAAAGTTGATCTTCACGTATTTGGGAATATCAAACAGTCTCTCTTCTTCTGTAATGGTGGCCCAGTGCTTGTCTCTACTGCAATTGCTTTCATTCGTCTTTGCCTCATTGCTATTCACTCTCCAGTGATCCTCACTTTCCAGGGAGCTGGTTCTTGCGTTTGACTCGCCAGAATCTTTGCTGCCAGACCCACAAGGGTCTTGTGGCTCGTGGCACTTCCTCGTACACACCCCCCTGCTCTGCCCAAAGGTCAAACGTGACTTGGGTCCTACACTTTCCATTCGCTTCAGAATAGGTTCTCTTTCTCTTCTTCTGGACGTATGTGGGAGGCAATATTTCCAGGAGTGGTTGCTCGAATGTGTGACATCTTCCTGAACACAAGCGCACGCACACACGCGCGGGTACACACACACACACACACACACACAAGAAACAATATGAACGGCTCTACAATGAATACTTGTAAAAAAAAAAAAAAGGAGGGGGGGATTCATATATAGAAACTTTCCATTTCGAGGAAAAATGGTCAAGTGACGAATACATTTTATGACACGAAAAGGACAAATCACATGTCATGTAACACATGACACATCGGCATGACACCTTGACACAGTTCCAACCAACGAATAAAAAAAGAAATTAAATAACTTTTCAATCTCTGTATCTAACGATTTTTAATTTTCAAGCTTATGTCACATTGGCTTAACTATTTTCTTGCGATATCAAGTGTACATTTAGCAATTTCCTGATAACCTTATTACAGAGGCGTAATAAATGCTTTATTGTCATTATCCAAAGCCTAATTGCCCAAGTTCCGAGGATTTTAAGTATGTAAACATGTGAGTTTAGTTTTTTGTCGATTTATTCGTCATACAGAATATGTAGTGGCCGCAATGAAGTAATGTGGTAGTTAGCGGAGTTATGTTTGTGAGAGATTAGGGTGTGCTAAAATGGTTTGGACTTATGGAGAGGATGAGTGAGGAGAGGTTGACTAAGAGTGCAACAAAAGTGGAAGGACCGGAGGGGAGGCAGAGACCGAGGACGAGATGGATGAATGGAGAGAAACATGCTTTTGAGATAACAGGCCTAAACATGCAGGAGGGTGTGAGGCGTGCATGGAAATGAGTAAATTGAAGCTGTGTGGTATCCCAGAGACGACATGCTATCAATGGGCTTAAGCAGGGCACAGGAAGAGGTTAGGGGTAACCATGGAGAGGTGTTTCAGGGCCTGGTTGTGGATAGAGTCTCTGGTTTGGGTGCATTATTCATGACCAAGAAAATGAATATATTAAGATTCTTCACGATCGCCGGAAACAACGAAAACGCGTATATACACACACACACATATATCATCCAAGTCAGTTGCCGTATGATTTGGTTAACAGATCAATCATACGCCAGGAAATCATAGTAATTAACCAACTGTAGTCAGTTACGTGCAAATACCATGGATCATTAGCAAGCGTACAGTCTATCATATATCAAGCTAGTAAATGTCAGGTACATTGTGTTCATTATTCATTAGCAAAATAACCTTTCACAGTATTCAAACTAACCTATTGTTCTCCGAACAATGTTATTCACAGCACTTTTGTTACGGGTATTTTTTTTGCTTAAAATTTTATCATTTAATGTATTAAAAAAAACCATTCATGGTGAGCCCGCCTCCTGGGGAAAAAATAAATATATAAAAGCAGCCAGATACATTATCGTAAAATTGGGAACTTTTTTATCGTGTATTTCAATGGCGCTGTTTGTTACGGCCACGGTTCAATGGAAGATTTGTCTAAAGTTGACGGAACAGTTCACATCCTCAGAGCGTCCGGGAAACACCATCTGACCTTTCCAAAGTTTTGCCAACCACGTCGGTTATTATACAGAGCTTGCACTGCGAGTTGTTGACTGCACGTACCTAACTAGCTGCTACCTGGAGTAGCAGATTCAAAGCAGTTTTGATGCCTGAGGTCACACACTTTGCTCATTCTAACAGTTTCGTTTTTCTTTTTTCTGTAAGATCAGAGTGCGAGATGAAAACAAATTTTCTAAACTGTAGTTCAGTGACGGTGATTTTGTAATTGTGGTTTTGTCTTTCGTCGTTGCGTTTATCTTTGATCATATTGTTCTAAAAGGATAACCGATTTCCTTGAAGCGCAAATCAATCATAGTCTTGTTTTAATCGCTAGTTAAAATTGCATCGCTTCCTAGTCACTTTTTTCGTCATGACGCTATCACTATCAAACCACTGTTTCACTTTATTACTGGTTTATATTTCTCCTCCGTAGCATAATATCGCTTAAATACAGCACTACATCGCTTGACGATAGTTCAGTATCGCTAGATTGGAAGGAATTGTTAATCCACTTGCTAGTGACTGTGTTTAAAACCTCTATTGTATCATCTTAAAATAGGAATCTATTCCTTAACGCCCAGTGATGTATACTCCCAGGCATAGCTCTATGTTGCTTAAATGCTGCTATGCCTCACTGACGCAGAAGAGTATTGATCCTCGCGTGTCCATAGACAAAGAAATGCCTCGGTTCTTAAAATTATTCCGGGGAAAAGAAAAAAAATTCTTTTTCCTGCCACTCTCATCCTTTCTAATCCGAGAAAGATTATTATTCATCTCAGAATTTCCTCAGATGTCGATCTCATTTATCTCAAAGGTATTCCCTGATGAGAGGAACCCAGACAGGGTTATCAGAGCTTTATATTTCCTTCCTCCATTAAAAGCTTTAATGTGAAGGTTCATACTCTTAATGTTACCTTATGCTGTGAGCTGTTCAATGCGCATGACATTGCCAGTGTTACTGTGTGTGTGGCGATTCACGGCAAGATATTGACGAAGGAACTCCATTTTCATCCGGGTAACAGTAAACATATACCATGAGCCAAATTAGAAATGATGAAAAACGACAGTTTGAGGCAGATGTAAAATGAGGAATCCAGATAAATGAATATAAAATTATCGTCGAGAGAATTTTGTCATTGGATTTATCACAATTCTTTTATCTTTTTTTTTTTTTTGGACGATGAAGCCTTGTATCCAGCAACGCCATGGTTGCCGTCCCAACAACCAATCCCAGGCCAGATCCCAGGGAGCAAATGGGACAATTGGGACACCTGCCACGCACACAGAGAGAGAAAACGAAAAGTGGCATTTCTTTCTTGTGAGAGATAAAGGTGGTGAATGGTGGTACAAATTGCTTTATTATTCCCTGGGCAGTTGATGCTCGGAGACCCCAAGTGTTTGGGGGTGCTCTCTCTCTCTCTCTCTCTCTCTCTCTCTCTCTCTCTCTCTCCTTCCCTCTCTCTCTCCCTCTCTCTCTCCCTCCCTCTCTCTCTCCCTCTCTCCCTCCCTCTCCCGGCAGGCAATAGGTGGTGAGAGGCAAGCGGGAAGCAGACACCGCCCTAGTAGGAGGTACATACATACAAGTGTGTGTATATATATATATATATATATATATAGCTCAGTCTGGTTTGCATCAAGTTATAAGCAGGAAATCTTTCCCAAGGATGAAGATAGCGAGCTGAGTTCAATAGCTTTGTTGTCCTTCTGCAACACTGAAGTTCTATTGTTAATCTTCGCTTTTATCTTCGCCTTGGTGTCCCTGTCTCACGGCCCACCTTTCTCTCCTGCCAGACAAGTTTACGAAGTGATAAAAAGCTTTGTCTGCTTCAGAGGCAGATTCTGGATTTATCATCTTCGATATATATATATATATATATATATATATATATATATATATATATATATATATATATATATATGGTACCACCCAGGACCTCTTCTCAGAGGCTCCTACCACCCATAGACTGCGCCACTTTAAGTAGCAGGGTAGAATCAAATGTCACACCATAGTACCCGAGGTTTCTACTGTCGTGCTCGAGGGTCGTACAGTCGTGCTCGAGAGGTTAGACATTCAAAAACCAAGGCAAATTCTTCACGAAAAAACAAACAAACAATCAATTCGCTCAGAATTCCCCACCAGGTGAAACACAAATTCTCGTCTCGCTTTCTTTTCTCTTATTTTCCGCTAATATTCGCAACCTATTACCTTGTGCAAAACGTGGAATGATTGGTGCTCGCCAACACACCTGGCTGGACCAGCAAAGTACGTTTCCCTTTCTGTCGTAAAGCAGGATCGACATTAACATTAGAACGTCACGTGTGTGCGAGTTGATAGACGATCGCCACATACTTAAACCAGTTGATACAGTACTCGATCCCATATTGAACGATGCTAGGCAGAATATAAGTGAGAAGTTCAGTTAAGTATGGTAACTAGAAAAATAATCTCGGATGACAATATTCGACCCAAATTGCATCTAAAAAGACTAGATAGCACCTTATAACTAACCCCTTACAACTTAAAGGCCTGCATTTGTTTTATTACATTTCTCAGAACACGAACACTAAGCTGATAACATCTTTATCATCCCCATTACTATCTCTAACCTCGGCCTTGCTAAGCATATAACCCATTCTAACACCTTATCATCTTATCGTAACAGAATCTTATATTAGGGAATGTTGAGGAATATATCTCATCTTTCTGTGCTATGTGTGGCCCAAAATACCAGAATTATTCGATTTCAAAGTATTTTACTATAGTAAATTGAGACTGTGTAAGGCTATAGAGAGCGTAGGAAAGACAGTGCTAAGCCTCTTACAAGGGTCGGAAATTAATCATTTAACACCCATCACAACTCATGTCTTCTCATTTTATCCTCTGCTTCTCACAGCTTCACGTAATCTACCAACACAATCCTTTCAGAAATATTTTCACGATTATAATTATAGTTAACAAATCTCTGATCAACATAGTTATACCAATGAACAAACCAAACTATTCACTTTTCATTGTAATCATATTTTTCATACTTTAAGTACGACCTCTGATACGTACATTGCCTTCTGTACACAAAAACAAAAACTATCACAGATTGAAGTTTTACATTCATAATCGCAACACTTCCTTGAGAAGGGACACCATCTGTGTTCATCCACACAGCCTACACTACTCTCTCTCTCTCTCTCTCTCTCTCTCTCTCTCTCTCTCTCTCTCTCTCTCTCTCTCATATTGCATGAAGACCCTCGAGGTCCTACTCAAGGTCTTACTTCCTTGATCCCCTCTCCCTTCACGCCTCTTGACTTATTCCTCGAGAGTTGTTTCGCCTTCCATACTCGAGTTCCAGTAGCCACTTCTTTCTTCCACATATTCTACCTTCCTAGCAACATTCAGTGTGTGTGTATATATATATATATATATATATATATATATATATATATATATATGTATATATATATTTTCTTTATACATATTCGCCATTTCCCGCGTTAGCGAGGTAGCATTAACAGAGGACAGAGCCTTAGAAGGAATATCCTTACTTGGCCCCTTCGCTGTTCCTTCTTTTGGAAAATTAAAAAATAAAACTGAAGGGGAGGATTTCCAGACCCCCGCTCCCTCCCCTTCTAGTCGCCTTTTACGACACACAGGGAATACGTGAGAAGTATTCTTTTTCCCCTACCCCCAGGGATATATATATATATATATATATATATATATATATATATATATATATATATATATATATATATATATTATTCCTAGGAGTCCACGGAGATATGAAACACGAAGTTCACAAGTGCACTTTCATGCAATAATCACATCATCAGGGGAGATACAATAGATGAATATAACAGTCAGTTTGATATACAACGATGAATGAGATTAAGCTGTATAACAGGCTATATCGAAGCCATGATGTCACAGACCTCTCTCTCTCTCTCTCTCCATATGTATATATAAACACAAACAGTACACACACATATATACACACACAAACAGTACAAAGTAACCAATACATGTGTTGTTACAATAACACAGATTAAAAACTACAAAATGAAATGCAAAACTAACGCATGAGCTGCATGGTACTTTGCATACGTTGTATCTGGTATGGTTTCCAAACCTATGTACGCAATATAGCATGCCTATATTTGGTTCCTATATCCAGGGTAGCCATTCATCTACCTGGTTTACATACAAAATGCATGATTCTGCCAGCCCGATACAGCGCACATTTCAGATTACTTCATCGAAATCTAATTTTCTACTTTGCAATTTGGTAGCCTTAGAGAGCTCAAATAGGACGTATGTGTGCGTGTGTGTTATACAAAGCGTTCAGTGTCTTGACTATGGGTGTATGTGTGGCGGTGTAGTTTTCGATACTAGGTCGGAAGTATATTCATTTAGTGCACCTTTAGCATTTTTTCCTCTCTCATATATATATATATATATATATATATATATATATATATATATATATATATATATATATATATATATATCCCTTTATGTCCATAGAGAAATGGAACACGACGAGTTCCCAAGGGCACCTAAGACCATGCTAACAAAAGACAGATTATCTTAACCACTTTAGATAACGGGGAATACACACACACACACACACACACACACACACACACACACACACACACACGATTCACTACACTCTTTGGCCCTGTGTTCCCTTCCCCCAGCGGACGTAGCCGACGTCCTGAGCGCTGCTGGAGCCCCATGAAAAGAGCTCCTGACGCCGGAAGGTAAGCAGTGGTAGATATACAGATAGAAAGTGACAAATAGTGATATAGATAGATAGACAATTAGATGGATAGATAAGTAGACAGACAGATTGGCAGATATACGATAGATAGATAGAAAGACAGATAGGCAGATACATAGATTGGGAGATATATGATATAGAGATAGAGACAGACTGGCAGATATATGATATAGATAGATGTATGATAGATATGATTAGATATTTCATCAATATTCGCATGCAAAATCTTTGCACCTTTTTTCGTTTTCTGCAGCACTTGCATTTTTTATCCTTTTCTTTTGTCAATTTCTCTCATTTTCGCGTGTGGTACTTCTCATTAGCTTTCCCTATGTTCTTTGGAGTTTCTCAAAACCTTCAAGATGCGAGATTTTTTTTTTTTTTTTGAATTTTGGAATTCATTTTTTCGAAGCATTTCTCTCTGTGTTGACGAGGTCTTTCTTATTAAATTGCCCTTCCAATTAGGAATTTTTTTGGCAATACGTACATTTTCTTTCATAAGTTTTGTGTAATTTTCTCGAAACGCATAATCAAATATTAACTTCAACGTGTTATCTTTTTTCTTCTTTTCATTTTTTTACCCGGTTACATTAAGAGTAACTTCATTTGCATTTCTAATATCTGAATTAGTTTCTTTAAAAGTGAACTTTCGTGTCAACCAGAGCTTATAATTCATTCACCAGTGTTCATGATGTTGAATTCGCTGTAAACCTGAATCTGCGGTCGTGGTTGATTCCCATTTTCTAATCACATTTTTATCATTAGGTAGTATGTAGTCTTACGTATTGTTAACTCAAGTTAGTATATTTATTAGTTGGTATGTAGTCTAACGTATTGTTAACTCAAGTTGGTTTATTTATCATTAGTTAGCATGTAGTTTAACGTATTGTTAGCTCAAGTTGGTTTATTTATCATTAGTTAGTACGTAGTCTAACAACGTACTATTTCATTGATCGTTAGTGCGTACAAAGTCTAATGCATTGTTACCTCGAGTTAGTTTATTCAGCAAAAGGAAAAAAATCTATCTTAGATCAGACAATTATTCCTGTTTCCTTTTGATTTCCCCTCATGGATGTTGCATCTGATTTAGAATACATTATACTTTCCATGACGATGCTACTTTTTTTTTCATTTTCAATACAACACTCTTCATGCTAGAATACCAAGTTATTTCTAATAAGGAGAGAAAGATTATAACATCAAGGTTATGTCTTTTCATCCTTGCGAACAAAACATCACACGTTATGTTTTCAATTCTCTGTAATCTAGCTATTTCTAAACTAGCTCTTCTTTTTATCTTTACTCTATCTTTTGTCATACGTATCTTATTTTCAACTTTCCAGTTTAGAGAATATGATTACACCTCGTTTCGTGGATAACCTCAATTATTTTTCTTTTTTTTTTTCCAAAAGAAGGAACAGAGGGGGCCAGGTGAGGATGATCCATAAAAGGCCCAGTCCTCTGTTCTTATCGCTACCCCGCTAACGCGGGAAATGGCGAATAGTTTAAAAGAAAGAAAAGAAAATATATATATATATATATATATATATATATATATATATATATATATATATATATATATATATATATTCCACGAATTTATCCTACGTACACGTATCAAAATCAGAAAAAATATGAAATACAATATCATTTACAGCAACGTTTACAACATTTACGTAAAGTCCTTAGCGAAGAAGTCAATCTTACACTGTTGCAAAACAAGTTCTGCCTAGATTTGAAAAAAAAAAAGAATGCATTTTTTTTCAAATGACGCTATCCTATCTTATCGATGAAACTATATCTAAATCTGTCGTTATCTTTTGAAAGATACTACATAGATGTTAGAAATATAGCACATACTTCTGCTATAAATGAATTCGTTGAAATTGTATATCATGATAGACAAAATATTTGCCTCGGGTTTTATTTGATGCTTAATACTTTTGGGGAAAAAATGAATAATTCTGAAAAAAAATCTAAGGGAGGAAAAATTGTTTGCTGAAAAAGAGAGAGAGAGAGACAGAGACAGAGAGAGAGACGGAGAGAGAGAGACAGAGAGAGAGAGAGAGAGAGAGAGAGAGAGAGAGAGAGAGAGAGACAGAGAGAGAGAGGAAGAGAGAAAGAGGGGAAAAAAAGTCCTTCACACTTCATGCTCTGGGCAGAAATTGAGTGAAATAGCAAATGCTTTTATCGACAACAAAGTAATGCTCTTAGAGATACGACAATTTGAACGTGACGTCATATATGTATATATATATATATACATATATATATATATATATATATATATATATATATGGGTGGATAGATAGATAGATACATCATACACACATACATACATATATGAACAGTAAAAAAATGTGGCTGAGAGAGCAGAAGAGGGTGCGCTGAAATAGTTTGGACACAAGAGAAAATGAGCGAGGAAAGACTGACAAAGAGGGTATATGTGTCAGAGGTGGAGGGAACAAGGAGAAGCGGGAGACCAAATTGGAGATGGAAGAAGAAGTGAAAAAGATTTTGAGCGACTGGGGCCTGAACATGCAGGAGGGTGAGAGGAGTGCACGGGATAGAGTGAATTGGAACAATTGGTATACAGGGATCGATGTGCTGTCAGTGGACTTCACTAGGGCATGTGAAACGCCCGGGGTAGACCATGGAAAGGTCTGAGGACCTGGATGAGGATAGAAAGCTGTGGTTTCGGTGCATTACACAAGGCAGCTAGAAAAAGATTATTAACTTTATGTTCCTGTTATTGAACATCGATTTCTATTATAACTTTATATCTTTAGATGATTCATCTAACTCGAAGAAAAAAATTAGAATCTTTATTCAAGTATCAAAATGTATTTGCACTCACGGTTGAAAAACCCAATCAAACACTCCGCTCGCTTTTAACACTTTTGTGTTTCTCCTAGATTCCTTCTGTAGTGTTTCATCTTCAATAGAATATCTAGTCACGCGTTTTCTTTTCTCCTGTGTTCCAGACGTACGTTTTCTTTATACCACCAGTCAAAACTTGCTTTTCAGATAAAACACAAAACTCCACAACAAACAAAAGTCTAAGTCTTTGATCTTAGATCATGTGTTAGATTTAGATAATTCTTAGAACGGGAGTCAATTCAAGTTCTTATCTTAATGTTCAATTAGTGATTAGCTGCTTACACACCTAAATACACATACATAACCTTACATATATATATATATATATATATGCATCTCTTCCTTCCTCAATGGGTATAGATATGATTCCATATCCTGGGATATATATCAATATATAGCAAGATATAGGAAACTTTATATTCCATAACACGTAAGATGTCTTCTTTTTTCTCAATGGAATGCAAGTCTTAGAATCATATATTGTAGCAACATATCTTATGATATGTTTTGCCTAAACCCCACAAAGATGAATATGCTCTTTAGCAGCTCTTCCTTGTATGGCCTTATATATATGGCATATGTGACTGGTACATAATGTTATCCGAAATATTGCCAACACAGGATGAAAGGCCCATGTGAGCATGATATTCACATACGTGTATACGATTCATAACATGTATATAGTGTCAGAAAGATGATTTGGAGTCATACTTTGAATAGACAAAATAGAGCTTCACATTATGTGATTCACATACGAAATCGTTGTACTGATAAGAGTAACATCATGTGATGCACATACGAGAAAGAACAATCATCGCTTGATGTGAAAATACGAAAAAAAGCAAAAATAACACAGTAATCACATAGCGAAATGTGAAATGTTAAGTGTTATAAAACGTTACTGGCAAAGAAACTTTACATCATGCACTGTCATCCGTGACAGACAAAATTATCATGTCACATTTAGATATGGCGGTCATCTCTCTTCACAGTATGTGAAGTGTTACCGGACTCTGCTTGCAAGTGGGAGTACCACGAGCGAGAAGTCGCCATCTCAGGGACTCTAACATCGTCAGCGAACGGAAAATAGTGCAGTGGCGTCGGGGAATTTTACACCCTCAAGCACCCAACCTTACCCTGCTCCTACCCGTGGAGCAGCCAGTCACAATACCAACACTGTTCGTTTAGTCCATCACGTACATTTACGTACAAATACTACAGCAAATCTGTATACCAACTACCACTTCTTCTAACTTCCCCTTGACAAGCTATAGTCTATAAGTCTTATAGACAAAAAGACCAGAACCTATTCAATTTCATGCTCGATAGAACTCTGTCTATTGTACAGCATCCTCACATTCGTTACTTTAAGTTCGTATAGCGATCAATGGTGCAATGGAAAAGACATCTTATTCATCTCCTCCTTCACCATTCACTCAAAGCCAGTACAACACACAACATAAAACAATGAATCGAACCCCAAATATAAGGAACTACTCTCACATATGATCATTTCTTCCTCACATCTTTGGTGAGAAAGGCGCTCTTCCTGATGACTTTTGTTTTTAGAAGTAATCTATAGATTCTATGATACACACACACACACACAGGCTCAGGTGTGTGTGTGTGTGTGTAAGTATGAGTAACTCAGAGACACGATACATATATTCAAAGTTGAGAAACGGGACAAATTATAATCACAACAGATGTTCACTCATACATCACCCCAAAACACCTTTTAGAAAACGGGTTTTGGTGTCAGGCAGGACCCCTTTCATTCATCCGCTCACATCCATTCTGTAGCTGTCATGTGTAATGCACCAACACCGCAACTCCCTATCCACATCCAGGCCCCTCAGACCTCTCCATGGTTTACCCCAGACGTTTCACATGTCATGGTTCAGTCCATTGATAGCACGTCGCCCCTTGTACATCACGTCTGTCTAATTTGCTGTATCGTATGCACGCTTCTCACCCTTCTGTATGTCCAGGCCGCAATAACTCAAAGCATCTTTTCATTCTTGCACCATTTTCTGTCTCTCTCTCTCTCTCTCTCTCTCTCTCTCTCTCTCTCTATATATATATATATATATATATATATATATATATATATATACATATATATATATATATATATATATATATATATATATATATATACACATATATATATATATATATATATATATATATATACATATATATATACATATATATATATATCATACACATATGCAGGCAAATGAATGTTCATGCATATGTATGCATTTACACATACACTCACTATATATATATATATATATATATATATATATATATATATATATATATATATATATATATATATATATATATATATATATATCCTACACTCAAAGAACCGGTTGCCTTATCTCCGTTGGTGTCCACGTCAATCTCCACTTGATTGATGGCTGCGGATGGAACAGTAAGAACGCCCTTGAGCCATTCCTCTCCTAGTCACCTTCTCTTCCACCACAGGAACAGAACAGATTAAGTTGAAGTGGGAAAGGTGGTCAGAGCCTTTGACGTATGCAAACAGGTCATCCACACTACGGCTCTTCCATCAAGTCGGTTTGCCTTTCAAGTATGTAAACTTTCGTATATGTGTATACAGATATGTATATACCAATCTTGCATTTCTCACATGAGTAATGTATTAAGTACATGATACTCACACGATATTCGATGTATTAAACTCGCACACTTCGTAAAGAGACGTAATTCGAGCACGATAACTGGGAAAGATATTCTACGGCTTGCAATCACATTTCCAAAAGGGTTTTACTTCGCGGGTCACAGTGGGAGTGAGGCAGAGCGGGAGACGAGCATCCACACCCTTCGACGTCTGAGGGGCAACTGGCGCATCCAGACCCAGCGAACCCAGCCTGCGAGGAGGACATTCGCTCAGCGATCGTCCGGCTTGGGGAAGGAACTCAGTATAGCGAATTCAGCACAGGCTCAGCACAAGCTTAGCACAAGGCGCTCAGGACGACAAGCTTAGCACAAGGCGCTCAGCACAGCAACTCCAGCACCTTCGCTCAGAATCTGATTAAGAATTCGCGATGCATATGAATTAATTCTTATGAAATTCCTCTGAATATATATATGGTTAGATATTTGATATTCACGGATATAAGAGGTCTGCTATGTGATGTAAAAGTCTACAACTCTCATAATCTTAACATCTTTCATCACTTACGATGAAATAGAGACATTATCCAGCAAAAAATCTATAGTGTAGAATGATGGTTCTGTGTTCTGTCTGTAAACAGGTCAAGGAAGTTGCCAAAGGCAAGAATCTAACCCCGATACAGTTGCTTCAGTTATTCATCCATTTCCTCGGCAGGATTAAAAATTGCTGGCTGCCGGAGTTATACATTTTCGTAAAAAAATGTATTTCTGTTGGGCAGGAAAATTCTGCTGGTATTATGGAAATCATGGAGAAAAAGAAAGAGACAACTTGAGTGGTTATACCAATGAACAATGTCATTCCGCCGTTCTCCAAAGGAACACAACTTAAGCTTTCTGGAAGTATAAACACTCACCACTTGGCTTCTCTTGTTCTAAGTTATAGAAATTGAAATTTATTTTATACATATATATATATATATATATATATATATATATATATATATATATATATATATATGAGAGAGAGAGAGAGAGACTCTCTCTGCTGGAGATTACAAGGGCAGTAAAACGTAACGTATGTCAGCATTGCATCATCGTCAGCTGAGGTGAGAGAGAACAACCTCTTCGAAGACTTCGCCTCAAAGGGCTCCATCCTCAGCCTTGTGACAAAGGGTCCAGCAGCCTTACAGCTGCGGCAGCCACTGGAAGAGGTTTCAGGGTAACACCACATGACCCGTCCTGAGATGGGGTCTTTCAGTCGCCTTCTACGACACAAAACAAGAAGGGAATACGTGGGATGTGTTCTTTATCCCCTATCTCCAAGGATAATATATATATATATATATATATATATATATATATATATATATATATATATATATATATATATATCATTTTCAAACAAACCGTTTTTGCTGCGGAGCTCAAGGCATTTTAATTAATAAATGTCGACGCCAATATCCTTAAATTGCATATCACCAAAATATATTTTGTATAAGTGCAATAAAAATTGCGTCATGCGTGAACGATATATATATATATATATATATATATATATATATATATATATATATATATATATATATAGTGTGTGTGTGTGTAAAGGTGAAATCGCACTTCAGTAGTTCATACAATTTAACATTTTTCTATACATGACATGTTTCGTGGAGACAATCCACCTCATCATCAGGTGCCAGTACTTAAAGTTATTTAAATCCCAACATCACACTTGAGTCCCGCCGTCCAGCACCAATCTGTACAGACCAACCACTGTCCGCTTTGTCTGGCAGTAACCGTTGTAAGGGAGAGTGATTAAGGGGGGGGGGGGGGTCACGTGGCGGGGGTTGACCTGGGTAGCTGGGTGCGTCTTGAACAATATGTTTTCGTGTTCTGTCAATTCTCTCAGTGACTTGGTTAATGCTATGAAGGGCTTTGAAATTGTCTGGGGGTAGATTAAAATTCTTAGTGTCAACAATTAAGACATTTATCTGTGACGTTATGTGTGGCATAATCAGCAGAGGGATATAGAATAACTGGATTTTCAAGATCTATGGCCAGGGTGATCATTTTCATGACAATGTTTAGCGATCGCATTTTTGTGGTCATCCCTGCGTACTGCATGACGGTGCCAATAACACCTCTCCGTTACAGTTTTACCTGTCTGGCCTGTATGAATACCTTTACATGCCTTGCATTTGACGGCGTAAACACTCCCAATTGTTGCATGATTTGGCCTACGATTTATCAAGGTCTTACTGATGGTGTTATTGCAGTGGAAAGCAGCATTACAAGCACCCTTTTTTAGAACATGTCTTAGATTAGTCAAGTTGGGAGAATAGGCAACACTAAACATTTAGACAACCTTATTCGTCACATTGATGTTACAATAAGCATCAAATGTCTTCCTAGCATTCCAGTAAGCTTTGTTCACAAGCCAGTTGGGATAATATAACTGCCTAAAGATACGTCTTGTATGACTACATTCGTCTTCTAGACCTAGACATAACTACAGACACTTGTACAGAAGAATCATGTACTGAGAAATAATGAACATAACTCAAGAGTTGGTAGGCTTCCAGTAGATTTTAAAGTACAAATGATCAGATTCTCTATTTATCAACGCATCTAGAAATGGCAGTTTGCCTTTTTCCCATTCCATCTTGAATTTGATAGTTGGGTGGATATTAACTCGTTAAAAAGATAACAATCTTGAGGAAATTTGTTCTTGCCATGGGAAACCGTCTTAATCCGATTCTCAGTAACTATTTATGGAATATTTTAAGGCTGAAATTTTAACTTCAATCAATAATCTGAAAGTCTGGTGGATGTGTGCTGGCACCTGATGAGGTGGATTGTCCCCACAAAACATGTCGTGCCACAAGCTAAATGAAATTGTTTGAACTATTGAAGTGTGATTTTACCTTCATACTATCATCACGGATTAGTGTGATCATAATATATATATATATATATATATATATATATATATATATATATATATAAAGATAGTCGGATATCTAACTCATTGGCCCAAAATTGGTCGCCATTCAGGTAAATACCTAAATTCTGTGGTATTCATATAACAAATTACTTGACTGTCATTCAATAATCACTTGAATCTGTTTCATTAGCAGCCTCTTCCTGGAATACTGCGTTACCTCTAGTATACAGTTGCCCGCATACAGAGAACGACTACCAAACCCCCAACTATCTAACCCTCAACACAACAGTGTTTGAGGAAAGATAAATATAAATCACTTACGCTCATCACGGGCGTAAAGTCAAGGGAGATGCAGTTGACGCCGAGAGTGTCACTACCTACAGCACCATCTGGTCATTTGACTGTAAAGGACTCGTGTGAAGTCATTAGTAGCCTACCCCTCCACCCTCCCACCCCCCTCGCGTTCAGCACCGGCAGTCAAATAATGATCTCGCGTTGCTAGGAGAGGTCAGTGCCGCTGGTGGCCTGTATATATGTGTGTCTGTGTGACCCGGAAGCGTAATGATGTATCAAAACCGGTATCTGGCCTCATTTTGTGCTGGGCTGGTGCTTCGTTCCACGAATAATTCTGTTATCTCTATGTATCTTGTAGAAACTACAGCTAAAACAGTGAGCAAGAATTCACTGTAAAACTCAAAAAATATGGTACGTGACAGCGATAACGACTTGATATGGTCAAGAAGTGAAATGATGAGGTCGTGAGAGCAGTTGAACAGTATAAGAAAGTGACTTCATTGGATCACAAACCTGACAAAAGGCAAGAGTTTGTTGATTATGTATGTCAAGTGGCGTATGGCATGATGGTACTGTATCCTGTACATTCGTCAATGAATTAGGCAGAAAGGAAGTGTGTACAGAAGACGAGGAGTAAGTTGTACAGGAGAAAGGTCGACTTTCAGATTTACACTAACCTGAAACTACATTCCCTAGACATGTACGTGTTATTCTTTCCCGACATAGTTCTTGACGCCACCCTTCTCTCCAACATTGCAACCACAGTTTCAGTGTATCACAAGAACACCCATGCCCTAAGACGCAACTTCAGCACTGAAGGCACTGTACATACACTCCTTAGTACTCCTGCCCTGTACTCATGCAATGTACTCAGATGTCTTGCACAAACACACACATCACCACCGTACTTTATGACCTGTACTCTCTCCCATTGGACGTGGCTAGCTGCCCGGGAGCTGCGGGAACCCCATAGGGAAGGTCAACTGGGGTAGAAGAGTAAGGTCAGGGAACAGGTTGAAGTCAAAGCTACTGATTGATGATGAAATTCTTTGAACAGACTGGGATGAAAATCGGGAAGTTGAAAGAAGTCATCAATGAGACCATTTGTGTAAATAGAATATTTACTTTGATTTAAATCCTAAGTCACCTTGAAAATCGTCCATGGTCAAAACTTTTCTTCGTCTTTTTCCCCCAAATTGTCCGAAAATCACAACTGACGCGAGAGCTTTTTTTTCTTTTTTGCTTTCCCTTTCCGTTGACGTCTACCAAAAATATTTGCGCTCGTGGACACATGTCGAAGCCACGTCCAAGCCGTCAAAGCGGGCAGACCCACAGAGAAACAGACACACAAACACACACAAAACCATCACAATCGCCTTTACCTCGAACTGCAGTACCCTACAACCGATAGTACACCAGAGGCGTCCAGACGGTGCATGGCGGTACACATGCCACTAAGTGGTATACGAGAACCATCCAGTCGAGTCTGATGTACCGTTTTTGGTACGTGTACCATCACGTACCATCCGGATGGTACGTGGTGTTTATACCAACAACGGTACACCAGACCAGACCCGCTCGGATGGTACATATTTATACCAACGGTACACCAGCCCAGACCCGTCAGGATGGTACGTGGTTCTAGTCTCACCTTAAAGGAATGTCGGACGATATATTGTACACATATTTCTCGACGTTGAATAATGCCATAAACCTCAGATTTATTCCACTTCCAGAGTTATTTCCTTATGTTAAACTGAGACTTTAGATGTATGGGGGCATACGGCGCAGGAGACATTACTCACACGGCACACAGTGCAGGAGAGATAGTGCTCAAACGGTACACGGCGCAGGAGAGATTGTACTCACACGGCACACAGTGCAGGAGAGATAGTACTCACACGGTACATGGCGCAGGAGAGACAGTAATCATACGGTACACGGCGCAGGAGAGATTGTACTCACACCACTTACAATTCGTTAGCCACAACAGCTATGGCAGCTGGGTTGTGACAGATCATAACTCCCTCTTGATCTAAGGGCAAGATTGTGGAAGGTTTGTGAAATCTTCCTACGCTTTCTAACCCCGATAAAGGCACTAGAAAAGCCGATAAGAATATGTAAAAGGCCTCCTCAGGTGACCAAAGACACATCCTGACATCAGTCTGTGTCTGTTACACCGGGGTCTGTGTCTCTGTCATCGGGACTTGTATTACTGCCGGCCCAAAATTGAATATGTGTTTACGGCCTTACCCGAATGGGGGAATGGGGGGGGGGGGACCCTCGAGATCACGTGGACCAACTGGTAATGTGGGAAATTAATCTCGTAAAAAGATGTGTTAAATAAACAGTTAACTGGAAGGTGCAATCTCTTGGGTCATGGTTGGAAAGTATGATAAGACCATGTTTCTATCTCTCTCCGAAGGTTACTTTTTGCTTATATATATATATATATATATATATATATATATATATATATATATATATATATATATATATATATATTATGAAGGTGAAATCGCACTTCAGTAGGAGTTTATACAATTATATTTAACTTGTAATTTTTCTATACATGTGGCACGACATGTTTCGTGGAGACAATCCACCTCATCATCAGGTGCCAGTACTTAAAGTTATTTAAATCCCAACATCACTCTTGAGTCCCGCCGTCCAGCACCAATCTGTACAGACCAACCACTGTCCGCTTTGTCTGGCAGTAACCGTTGTAAGGGAGAGTGATTAAGGGGGGGGTCACGTGGCGGGGGTTGACCTGGGTAGCTGGGTGTGTCTTGAACAACTTGTTTGTCTTTTGTCAATTCTCTCAGTGATTTGGTTGATGCTAGGATGGGCTTTAAAATTGCCTGGGGACAAATCAAGTTCTTAGTATTAGTAATTATGACAGATTTAATGACGTTACATGTGGCATAATCAGCAGAGGGGTACTAGAGTAACGGGATTTTCAAGATCTATGGCCAGGGTGATCATTTTCATGACGATGTCTAGCGATCGCATTTTTGTGGTCATCCCTGCGTCCTGCATGATTTGGCCTACCATTTATTCAGGACAAGTCTAAATGTTTAGTGTTGCCTTATTCTCCTAACAAAGCTAATCTAAGATATGTTCTAAAAAAAAAAAAAAAACAGTAGTGTAATGTTGCTTTCCAGTACAATAACACCATCAGTAAGGCCATGATGAATAGTAGGCCAAATCATGAAACAATTGGGAGTGTTTACGCCGTCAAATGCAAGGCATGTAAAGATATATACATTGGCCAAACCGGAAAAACTGTAACGGAGAGGTGTTATTGGCACCGTCATGCAGTACGCAGGGATGACCACAAAAATGTGATCGCTAAACATTGTCATGAAAATGATCACCCTGGCCATAGATCTTGAAAATCCCGTTATTCTATACCCCTCTGCTGATTATGCCACACGTAATGTCATTGAATCTGTCTTAATTGCTAATACTAAGAACTTTGTCTCCAGGCAACTCTAAAATTCATCCTAGCATTAACCAAACTATTATGATAGAATTGGCCAAACACGAATACATAAAAGAAAAGATAAATCGAGACACCCAACTGCACAGGTCAACTCCCGCCATATGCCCCCTCCCCATAATCACTCTCCCTTACAACGGTTACTGCCAGACAAAGCGGACAGTGGTTGGTCTGTAATGATTGGCGCTAGACGGGTGGACTCCGTTGTGTGTGTGTGTATTATATATATATATATATACTATTCGCCATTTCCCGCATTTGCGAGGTAGCGTTAAGAACAGAGGACTGGGCCTTAGAGGGAAAATCCTCACCTGGCCCCCTTCTCTGTTCCTTCTTTTGGAAAATTAAAAAAAAACGAGAGGGGAGGATTTCCAGCCACCCACTCCCTCCCCTTTTAGTCGCCTTCTACGACACGCAGGGAATACGTGGGAAGTATTCTTTCTCCCCTATCCCCAGGGATAATATATATATATATATATATATATATATATATATATATATATTGTGTGCGTGTGTGTGTGTGTATGTATGTGTATATATATATATATATATATATATATATATATATATATATATATATATATATATTCACCATGCGGTTGGAGAGTTTCCATATAAACCTCTTTTGTAGCATAAAAACTTATATCTTCCTTCCCTTGTTCTCTTAACAAATGTTTCACATATCCATCCCAGTTCATCGTGAACTCTGCACTGGAAGAAAAAAGTAACATTTAGGGAAAATAACTAGCCATTTACATTCCATTATACAATACCTACATTCATATTATTCAATGAAGTACCATAGTTCTTCACGCTGCATTTACCTGCTCTTTTACAAGTTGCATGCAAATGTGGGGGGGAAAATGCGCACTTGACGTCACATGTCAAGTGAAGTTAGAGAAATATTCGACGTTTTTCTCAAAGTGTTTCAGACAAAAGGTCGTCACTTTTTTTTTTAAACGACTTTGTACTGTGGGCGAGTTTGTGTCTGTTTGAAAGGACAGGTTTAAGGTGATATATTCTTATCATCGAGAATATACATGGAAATAGGATCGTGGATGTTCAGCGACAACATTTATGTGATTACTTTTTGTGACACTTATGTTGCTCCATCTTTGAACCTTGTGTATATGTAGCATGTCTACTACTGTTCATGTTTACACACACACACACACCCACACATACACACACACACGCGCGCGCCTAGGCCAGGTTCCCGTATATCGACCAGCCCTTAGGTGGGTGTGAGCACCTGGGTCGAGTCTGGGTCGACTTCCGCGCTCAGGAATCGAACCCAGGCAGGCTAGCCACTGCACCATGGAAGGCCGTGTGTGTGTGTGTAGAGAGAGATCATCTTCCAGAGGAAAGTTTTAGCCAATATTGCATGATTTTCTTTTCCTCTGGTTATCAATAATGAGACGAGAAGTTACTTCGAGTTGGCCACTGAAATGTGTCTGGTAATCACAACTCTTAAAAAAAAGTAAGAGTTCTCCATCATGAAAACGAAAAATGTACGTAAATGAAAAAATAAATCTTCTACAGTAAAATATATCTGCTACTGGGTGATATATGTCTATCAATGTATAAAGGAATGATACATGAATGTTTACATGTGTGTTGTATAAATGCAAACGTATAGATTGCCTTGAAGCTGATCCCAGAGAATAACAAAGGATAAGCGGATATAGATTGGATCCGAGCTTGCTTGAAGGACATGGATCGCATCTTAAACCAGAATCAGGACCTAAGAACGTTGAAATTGATTCTAACATCTATTGTCTTCAAACGTTTGTATGTATAAATGATTAATCTCATTCTATATGATACTAGGCAATATATATATATATATATATATATATATATATATATATATATATATAGCAAATACTTCCCGGTGTTATATGAATAAACTACAAAGGCAACAAGAAGTTATCCCACGGTGCAATATTTTTCGAAAGGATCTTGGAATAAAGTCTCGAAAACTTGGAGTCCGCTGCTTCAGTGAATAAGCGTTTCAGTAATATGAAAGTGAATATCCCCGGCTGGATCACTCCGTCTGGGAGATCCTATGTGTAGAAACGATACACCAGAGGGTTGTGTGCACCTTACCAACCTTTTTTTCTTTCTCTTTTTTTCAAGGGAAAGACATCGTGAATATAGCTGTCTCGCGTGATTGATACATGATGATTCGAAACTGGTTCTTTCATCCGGTACCATTCTCTCTCTCTCTCTCTCTCTCTCTCTCTCTCTCTCTCTCTCTCTCTCTCTCTGGTAAGTCCCGTAAACGTAATTAAATTGTCCTCAAGGCTTCGTGTACCTACACACACACACAAAGGTATTGCTTTCCTGGAGTCCACGTCTGGAATTCCTCTGCGCAGGGGAAAGGTGTGTATTTGCGCAGGGTATTTCAGTATACATTTAGGCACGGGGGTATCGAGGAACATCTCCCCGGGGGATATTAGTATACATCTGCGCAGGGGATATCAGTATATCTGCGCAGAGAATCCCAGTGTACATCTTCGTAGAGAGTACTAGTGTACATCTGCGCAGGGGATAGCAGTGTACTTATGCGCAGGGGACACCAGTGTACATTTGCGCAGGGAACACCAGAGTACATCTGCGTAGGGGATAGTGTACAATGCGCAGGGGATACCAGTATACACCTGCGCAGAGGATATCTATGTACATCAAAAGATTGATTGGGTTTATATAGGGAGGATAGGTTAGAGTCGATACCCCTTCCATTTTGACTTCTTAACGATCTTCAACAGCAGATCAAACCCGACTAATGTGTCTGCTCGTTAGACACGTATGGTAATGGCGTTTTGATTGTAAACCACTTATGCTCATAAATGTGATAGAAAGTTACATTGATTAGCTTTAGCTTCTACGTATAGCAACAACGCTTAGAGACCAATCAAGTTAGAGATGATATGACTTGTTTAGTTAGACGGAAGTATATGTGAGAATGTCCATCGCAAATTGGAAGGGACGATTAACGGAAATGACTTTAAAAGATTAGAAAACGACAAACGAGATGTTAACACGTACCGAGCCATCTTAACTGCTACCCAAGAGTCATTCATCACTCAAGTTGTGATGTTGTACAAACGTTATTGACAGTCACTTGCCTAGATGGCTTTAAATGAAACGATTCATCCAAAGATGAATATCTTTCATAATTCAGGTGATTACATATCACTTCCTTTCAGCTTAAAAGGAACATTAAGTGTATAGCACATCATAACTAGCCTTAATATACAGATACAGACTATCAAGCATTTAGCGAGGTCATCCTTTAAATAAAGATGGGTGAGAAAACGGTAGCCAACGGGTAACTTCAATATGTGTATGAAGACACACGTAGTTCAGCAGGAGGTATACTATAGAGAGTAGAATTACCCTTCGAACACCCACCTGTTTGGAGCTTGAAATGGTGTCTTTCGATGGTGTCTGATGCGTCATGCACGGTTCTGACATACGTATCAGCAGTAGATCACTACCTTGTCATAACCTCCTTTATCCAACGATAACGAGGGCGTGTCCCTAGGTAGAACTAGGGTCTTTGGGTGGGGGATATCACAAACAAGTAGCGATCTGCGACAGAAATAAGGTTCAGAATCGTTCAAAAGGCATCAAAAACCGTCGGGAAAAAAACACTTCCAACCAAACCCAATGAACGAGCCAAAATTAACAACAAACGAGCCAAACCTATTAACGAGGCAAATCTACTAACGAATCAAACCTAACTAACGAACCAAACCTAACCGAGGCCCTCACGTAGGCTATACACAGTCATGCTTACCTCAGTTAAACGACTCGGATTTGGGGGTCAGTCATCGTGGTCTTCCTCCTCTTCGTCATCCACAAGTCGTCGCACTGACCGCTGCTGTCCCTCCTCCCACTACCGGGCGGCAGAGCTACGTGGCAGTGACGAAGAACTGACGGAGATTCCTCTCCCTGCTGGACTGTGTGGCGGAGCAAGCATGGCGCCGAGGACTTCTTGAAGTAGATGGACCAGTTGCTTGTGAAAATGTCCCTCTACAAGCGCTTGATATTCTTGCTTCTGGATACCGGAGCTCTGAGGATCAACAGAAGACTCGAAGTGGTTGATGACATGTCGGTCGTATCCGTGGTTCTCCAGGCTGTTCCAAGCTGCTCCACTTGTCGTTCACAACAGTCGTTCTTGGTCGTGGATTCTGCTTGATGAGTGGCATCAGCGGAGCGGCGTCGTGTTTGCGGGACAACAAAATCCACGAGAGGAATGACGTGAAACTTCTTCAACTGCCTCTCATTGCCGCCCAAACACCCATTGCCATTTCGAACACTTGCTTCTCTCTTTATCGCTCTCGTGTTTCCTCTTCCCAGTCCTTCCCAGATTGCGACTGGTCGATTTTCCCAACAACACCAGGGGCTTCTTCCTGGCTCCTTGATGGTCACGTCACTTCCAGACACAAAATACGTCAGTTAACACTCGTACTGGAAGACGGAGTCAAGTACTTAACGACGGTACGATGATTCCCAGAACTTCTGAAGCCAATGATCAACAAAGAAAGTGAGTTTCCACAACTCCAGATCTGCGCCATCGACAATTGTTCCTTTAAGATGTGACAGTTGATAATTTCCAACACATCTTCCTCTTTCTTACACCTGGGAATAACTTTTGCCCCAGAACCAATTTCGTCACTCGTTAGCTACAAGTCTAGTTACAATCCACACACTTCACTTTAAGGAAGAGGTCGCCATGTTACTGAAGATATTTCCACTCTTCACCTTCTTTAACGAAATATTTAATACAAAATTTAACTGATAGTCTCGAAGTAGTCAAGGTCACAGGCAAAGCCGCCGGAGAACCGATTTCAAATGGAAGCGGTTGGAGGAGGGGGGGAGTTGAGGAAGCCTATGCCGAGCTGTGATTGATTGATACAAATCCATACCCACCAATGACCGACCAGATAACTAATACGCATGCGCCAGGCTCCTGATCATGCGCACTGCAGCTCAGCAACCAACATAGGAACACACAGGAATTCTCTGGAACGTTCATACCGGAAGACGTGATTTTCCAACCAAAGTTTCGTAATATCTTAATGAAGTCATCATTTACAGGAGATATGGTATAGAAGAAAAGGGTCTTAAAATTGCCTTAACTACTGATTCCAAAAACTTATGATGCCAAAATTAGTTGGATGTCGGAAAAGATAGCTAGTACCGAGTACAGCAAATATAAGCAAGGACGTGATTTTATTCCGTCCTCTCTCTCTCTCTCTCTCTCTCTCTCTCTCTCTCTCTCTCTCTCTCTCTCTCTCTCCACGCAAGCACACATAACTTAAAAGAAACGGGGCAACAGGAGTGTAAAAAACACTCAATACACAAATAGTAATCACAAGCGACAGTCACATACATTGCACTAACCCAGGAAACTTTAAACCCTAAGTCGATTTCATCACAATATTTACCCACATACGATTTTACCAGACTTCTATAACACTATAGAAATAGCATTTCTTTTAACCTACAACTTATCATATTTACCCCTGTATATCAAAGGATACATAGAGCTTGGAAAAAAAACTCTTAAAATAGATATTTATTCATTCACATATATCAAAGGATACATAGATTAAGAGGAAGCATAAAAAAAGATTATCATTCTATACATTAAGTAAAGTTAAAGTATCAAAACAGCATAGCAAAAGTAGTTTATATATATACAACTATTCCAGGGAACTGTGGCTCTTGCTGGCACCACAATGTCTTCCAGGATTGCTTCCAGGAGTCGCGTTTGACGTCATCACACTACCGTCAGATTCCATCCTCCAACGTAACTGGCGAGTCAATTCCATGACCTCCTGTAGCAGAGGGTCATACTGTAGGATGTACTCACACTCCGCTGCTTGATACAGTAGCGTCTACACAACAACAACAACAGAGAAATACATTAATGTACTTGGATATTGTAGGTAAATATGAGTGTGTGCGAATGTAGACAGGTTTACAAAGAAACTATTCATCTATTCATCAACAAAGTTGTTTGCAGATATATTTTTCCTTCTCAATTAAAGATACTCTTTACAATTTGTAATGTCTTCATCAAGCATTGAAGAGATAGCATGGTAGGTACAGTTAAACACATATATCATTCCTGATACACGAAGGGTCGACTGTACCCTTAAGAACTGTAAATTGTGGTACAGGGGTAAAATGAAAGGATTCGAGTGGTACATGAATGAAACAGTGAGTAGAAACTGACTAAGCGGATGAGGTTGGAAGAATAAGAAGGAAATGTAGCGGACGAAAGTTCAAGGGTTGATTGAAGCTGTGTCGAACCTAATGTCTCGATTCGCCAAGGTAAAGAGGGTTCAGAGATGGTTCGATCACCGCGTACTGAAGCTGCTGGTGAACCTTAGGCTTCATTTACTACTCTTCATAGATGAATTCTATAATATTGATTAAACACGTAGGTAAAATGCCTCAGGAAAGAAAGGAAGTACCTGTAATGGATTCGTTGAAGTCTCAGTGGGGTTCGAAGCAGTGATATCCTTCAGTGAGCTATCTCGAACCTCAGGATTTGTATCACCTCTGCTGGAAGAGCAGCGATCGATCACTTCAGCTTCAGCTCGAGTCTGATCATACAAGAGAAGACCTGAAAACCAGAGTGACAAATTCAACATTGAATAATCTTTGGATGAAAAATGGATTTCTGAGTTCACACCAATACCTGAAATTAGACGTTAGATAATCATTCCTGGGTATAGTGGAGAAAATATAATAGCTAAGTGCGTCCTGCATGGTGAATCCTCCCCTCCTGTGTTATCATTTTCTAAAAGTAGGGATACAAGGAGGAGAGAAGTGACGATTTTTCCCCAAAGGCTCAGTCGTCTGAATATATATATATATATATATATATATATATATATATATATATATATATATATATATATATATATATATATATATATATATCTTTCACCCTCCCTTCCCTCCTAATCATCACCTCCAAACCACTCCCTTTGACCCTCCTCCACTCCCTCCAAACACCACCTCCAAATCTACGTACCCTCCAAAACCATGGCAAAAGAGAATAGTAATGAACGAATCCACTACCCAGAATTCCACGCTTGGACAGTTAAACTCTGATGGTCCTAATGTGTCATAAATCCAAAGATCTGTCGATTCTATCAGGGTCCATTAACCCGGTAATAAAAACAGACAATCACACACATTCCGAAATTAAAAAAAAAGATTGGGAAAATATAAAATATCAGATCGCATTGGATCCATGATATTCTTTTTTTACATAGGTTCGCTTAATGGTAATAAATTTCTTATGAAATGGGTCGGATAGTTTTGTTGTGGAATTTTGAACTAATAGATATGGTCCCCTCCTAAAAAAAAAATGTATGAATGACATTTCAAAAGCATTCGATGTACTTTGATATAAATGATTCATTACAATGCTCACTCTGTTTCTCTCTGAAAAACGGTAGAGAATGCTTTGCTTCGATTTATTAGCCGTTTTTTGATATTGTAATACATAACTTTCTCACAGTTCTGTAAAAGTAAAGTATCTTTTTTTTCAATAAAGTTGTTATTCTGTACTTGTCGATTAAAGAAAATAAAGAGATTGATAGAAAAGTTAAGGTATTAGAAATAAGTTAAAGGCGAAAAAAACTATGTAATAAGAATACAGTACAGATGATATAAAGTAATAAAGATGATAGAAATATGTAATAAAGACGATAAGATACAATAAAGATGATAGAAATATGTAATAAAGACGATAAGATACAATAAAGATAATAAGATATCAATAATGACAAAGATGATATCAAAACGCTTGATTACCGATCTATTTCCTTTCTTCTCTTTACTAATAAAGCGACAAAGCCAAACAAAATGTGCAGAATGAGAGCTATAGACGGTGAACACAAGGAGCGTAGGTGGATGATATTCTTGAAGGAAGATGATCACTAATTGGATATACAGGGCGGGCTTCTAACCCCTTGACATGGGTGATTAAGAAGTGCTGCCTTCCAGAGCTGTTGTTCTGATTGTTCGAAGTTAATGATGGTATCAGGTGTTAGTTGTTTCTGAACTTCCCTGGAGCGTTGGATGATAGAAGGAGTATCTATATTTCTCTCTCGGTCTAGCTTGTAGGTAGGGAGGTACGTTACCAATGAGGGACACAAATTCATGGCTAAAGCAAAGGAGAGAGAGAGTGTCGCGCAGCCTTGGAAGTGCAGAAGCCCCTCGGAATAGGGGGTCTCAAGGTAGCATCAGGATTCCCTCTGTAAAGGGTTTCGAACCCACTACATTGTGAAGATGTAAATTAGTATCAGTCAATCAGAGAAATCCTATAAACTCTGTGAAATACACTTGACTATACACAGTGATACGTGACTTGCCTCTAAAACGTGTTAGCCCGGGTTCTATACAAGCCGCCAGTTTGAGTAGTTCCTTCGTGAGATCAACCACTTGAGCCAGGTCGGTGAAGTTTACATCTGTGAAAAGGAAAGAAAGTTTACCTTAGCCAAATAGTGTTATCAAGAGGTAATGTACTTTAGTAAACTCCATCTCAAGCTTATTCTCGTATGGTAAATGAAGTTTACTTAAGGTATAGTTAACCTAAGATCTATTCTGCCATCATAAGGTCCTAGTTCTAGTCAACTAAGTCTAATCATATGATAAACTTGGCATAACCTATATAAGTTTCCACCATCTGGAGCACCAGGTGGCTCTCCATCACCACTGTCAACCCTGGTCTACATCTGTCAAAGCTTATAGTTACCTTTCAATGGTCGTTTCATGATAGCCTGGACTAGAGCGTATTTGACCTGAGCGACGATATAATGATTCTGACCCAGCATCCTGCTGAAGTGCGTCAGACTTGAGGTCATGCCCTGGAGGTCATCTGAGGTCAGACGTCCCAAGGCGACAGCCCCGGCTCTCACCAGTGCCTCGATGGCACTGCCGTCTGTGCTAGTGCCACAGTTTGGGCACAGCCAGGGACGTCGAGGAGTCTCTGGAGGCGTCATCATCTCTTGACATTCCCGACACGCGACAGAACTCATGTGGGACCCGAGTTCCATCGGGTCTAAACACCTTTTACACTGACACGTAAACATCTTGCAGCTGGAGAGGTGCGTGGCCCGTGCGATGGTCCCCCATAAGGTCTGCGTGTAGTTGATCAGGATCGGGGAGCCCTTGAGGATGTCTACTGATGCCCGGACAGTCATGTGTCCCTGAGTGTACCATCGTTGAGCATTAGGGAGACACGAGTGGTTGAGGAACGACGCCAAGACAGATATAGCCCTGGCACGACCTCCGTTTTCGAGAGTGACCTCGAAGGCGTTCGTGTCTAAGACGCCACACAAGTGATGGATGATTTCAGACTCGACCTTCAAGCCCAGACGAGATCTAAGCGTCTTCACTATACGGTCTTCCACGAAACGACCGATGGGTAACTTCATCCGTTTTTCTTTGTGGCTCTGCAGAAGAGAAAGAGCTTCTCTCGCAGCCGATGATTCTGTAGCCAACAGGAGTGCTCGTAGAGGCCCAACTAGAGCATGGAGCTCTTTGACATCCCTGCCGTTGAGCGGCGCTGATTTGAGACCCAGGCGACTCAAAAGACAGCATTCTTGGGCTCCATGAGAGCCCCCAGGACAGTCGGGTGAGCACAGGAGAATACCACAGGTAGAGCACCTACAACCCTTGTGATCCAGAGTCTTCAAGCAGGCCAGGCAGAGAGGGTCTGAAGCGACCTTTGGGACGAGGAGCAATGGTTTCTCTCGAAAGATAACTTCGCCAGCTGTGATGTTTCTTGAAGTGATGAGGTACCGGCCATAGCCAGCTGTCCATCTCATCTCCCAGCCCTCCTGGTTGCAGGTGGTGGTGAGGCCGTTGGATGGATAACTATCTTCTACGAAAGAGGAACGAAGGGACTTGGAACATCTCTCTGAGCCGTAGTCTTGGAGTAAGTTTTCAGAAAAGGAATTTGTGTTCTGGGTTTTGGAACTGGTTGAATGGTGAAGGTCTGACGGACGATGGAGATGGATAGACTCCAGCTGTGTCATCAGTTCCATCACACGATCCTCCATCTTTCTCTCCATCACTCCTGTACCGTAGAAGAGAGACATCAGATTAATCACTAAGTGTTCTCTGAACTTCTTTCTCTCGTTCCATCACACCTGTACTGTACCTTGACGAAACAAGAGAGTGATCACTGAACACTATATTCTCCTACTTTCTGCTGTAAAGAAATTTGAAAAATGTATGTAAATTAGTCTGAAGATGTGCATATTAGAATCACAATCAAAATCAGAGTCTGACCTCTAAAGTATGATGGAAAAATAGAATTCCATGTATAACAAGGAACAAGTAATTTTTCCCTTTGTGAAAATGATTCTTCTAGACGATCAAGAGACGTATTCTTAAGACCATACTTGAAAAGCATTCAACTCTATCAGTGGAGTTAGAGTACATGTGTAAACTAGATGTCTCTCTGGTTTGTGGCTCAATTAACTGCTTTACTGATGTGCAGTCGCAATAAAAAAAAACTGCCACTTTGGTATGTAATCAAAGTAACCGCTTTATTGGTGTATTTACTGACTAATCAAACAGATTAAAACGTGTTTGGCATTTCGTTAATCATCTACATTTTATAATGAACATCCAGGAATAAAGAGAAGGAACATGGAACATCTCTAAGACTTTTGAGACTGATTTCAATCCAGTGTGATATACGACCATCTTTCAAGTAATCTGCTAAGAAAAAAGAATTTCAAATACATGTATATTATAGTGTCATTGTAAAATATATCTATCCACTGATAATCAGTATCATAAAAGTATTTGTCTATTCGAGATAGTAGATAGAATATCTATATTGTAATATAGAAAAGCCGGTGTTACCGGACTCTGCCTGCTGCAGGTTACACCGAGAGTGAAAAGTCTTGTTTGGTGAGGCTGTGTCATCGTTAGTAAACAGAGCAAAGTCTCGTCAAAGAACTTCCCGCTTCACAAGCGTCCATCCTTTCCCTGCGAATGAATGTAGCGCAGCCTTGGGGCTGTAGGAGCACCTGGAAGAAGGGTATTGCAGTAATTATGAATAAATCAATACATGATAACTGATATTTAAACATTAGATGAATAAGAAAATATGTAATTACTCAAGTAAGATATATTGTTATTGTTTATCAAACTATCTTTAAGGGGGTGATCTGCCCAAAGGGGTAGTTAGCCCAAATTCCTTCAAGAAATGTCTTCAGTATTTCCTAAAGTTGTTATGATTTTGGCTCGAGAAGGTTAATGGGCATTTATATTGCTTGCTTCAAGCAACCTATTGCAGTGTGCTTTCGGGATTTACGATAAGCCTCTATAACGAAGTAAAGCTTAGGGTTTTCGCCGTTTCGCTTCGTTGTATGAATGTACGTCTATGTAACGACGGGGAAATAACACCAGTTAGTTCTTGACTATATGAGACGGAATTAATCAACTAACATCACCCACGCAGTCGTTGAAAAACACGAAGGAAATCTTTTTGTTTGTTTGTTTGTGTGTGTGTGTGTGTGTGTGTGTGTGTGTGTGTGTGTGTGTGTGTATGTGTGTATGTGTGTGTGTGTGTGTGTGTGTGTGTGTGTGTGTGTGTGTGTGTGTGTGTGTGTGTGTGTGTGTGTGTGTGTGTGTGTGTGTGTGTGTGTGTGTGTGTGTGTGTGTGTGTGTGTGTGTGTGTGTGTGTGTGTGTGTGTGTGTGTGTGTGTGTGTGTGTCTGTGTGAGTGAGTGCAATTATCTTCACTATATAGGGAGGAGGTTCTACACTCGTGAGGCCCCATCTCTTGAACGTTCTCACCTTTAATACACACACACACACACACACACACACACACACACACGCGCGCGCGCGCGCGCGCGCACACACACACACTATGAAAAGAATTCTTTTCTGAAAGTGCAAGGAGGAAAAAATAAAAAAAGGAATTATCTCAGAAGCAGAGATAATCAGTGTGTATAAATACGAAGTCGAATGGAATGTAGACTTGAATAACCAAGAGCCATGTTCATGTTTATGGAGAAGAACAACTAATTTCTCTTACCTGGCACCAGATGGTTCTTCTTGATTTATTGGGACAATGCCAGTGTACGTAGCCACCTGTGCCACTTACGATTATACAAGTGTGTGGATCCGTCACGTCCACCACTTAGTTGATGAATGTTTCACGTATATATATATATATATATATATATATATATATATATATATATATATATATATATATATATATATATATATATATTGAAATCGCACTTCACTAGTTCATACATTTTTAATTGACATGTAATTTTTCTATACATGTGGCACGACATGTTTCGTGGAGACAATCCACCTCATCATCAGGTACCAGTACTTAACAAAGTTATTTAAATCCCAACATCACACTTGAGTCCCGCCGTCCAACACCAATCTGTACAGACCAACCACTGTCCGCTTTGTCTGGCAGTAACCGTTGTAAGGGAGAGCGATTAAGGGGGGTCACGTGGCGGGGGTTGACCTGGGTAGCTGAGTGTGTCTTGAACAACTTGTTTTCGTGTTTTGTCAATTCTCTCATAATGATTTGGTCAATGCTAGGATGGGCTTTAAAATTGCCTGGGGACAAATTATATTTCTTGATTCATTAAGATGTTACTGATGGTGCTATTGTGCTGGAAAACAACATTACAATCACAATAACACCATCAGTAAGACCTTCGTAAATAGTAAGCCAAATCATGCAACAATTGGGAGTGTTTACGTCGTCAAATGCAAGGCATGTAAAGGTATTCATACAGGCCAGACAGGTAAAACTGTAACGGAGAGATGTTATTGGCACCGTCATGCAGTACGCAGGGATGACCACAAAAATGCGATCGCTAAACATTGTCATGAAAATGATCACCCTGGCCATAGATCTTGAAAATCCCGTTATTCTATACCCCTCTGCTGATTATGCCACATGTAACGTCATTGAATCTGTCTTAACTGTTAATACTAATAACTTTAATTTGTCCACAAGCAATTCTAAAGACCATCCTAGCATTAACCAAATCATTATCAGAGAAGTGACAAAACACGAAAACGTAAAAAAAGTTGTTCAAGACACACCCAGCTACCCAGGTCAACCCCCGCCACGTGACCCCCCTTAATCACTCTCCCTTACAACGGTTACTGCCAGACAAAGCGGACAGTGGTTGGTCTGTACAGATTGGTGCTGGACGGCGGGACTCAAGTGTGATGTTGGGATTTAAATAACTTTGTTAAGTACTGGCACCTGATGATGAGGTGGATTGTCTCCACGAAACATGTCGTGCCACATGTATAGAAAAATTACATGTTAAATAAAATTGTATGAACTACTGAAGTGCGAATTCACCTTCATGCTATCATCACGGACTAGTGCTCATATATATATATATATATATATATATATATATATATATATATATATATATATATATATATATATATATATATATATATATATATATATGATGGAGAGAGTGGGTGAGTGGGTTAACTCTCCCTTACGTTCTTGCATTCATCCTTAACACTGTTTTCAGTAAACAAAGTCACAGCCATTGTCTCCAACTTATCTATCATCACGTAAAATTCTGACCTTTAATCCATACTTCGTTGCCCTACTACGCTGGCAGATAGACTGCCTCTCCTCACGATACCTTTCTTCAGATCTGCGTATTACTCAAATCAACAACGAACTGACCTTAAATATAGATACAGAGTTTGAGAAAAAAGTAACCCAAAGTTTGTTACCAATATGTCACACGGTATTATTATCTCTCTTGCTTTATATTTAGTATAATTAGATATTTACTTTACTATCCATCTGGTTTGCTTTCTTATAATTTTGCTGTAGAATCTGTGATTTTTCTTTACTTTTCCATTCAATAGATTTCTCACAATATTCCTCTTACCTCACTTACACACACTTACCTGATATTTTCAGCTCTAGTCTTTTCGCCTCTAAGTTATATATGGTATAATTTTGATGTTTAACTTGCTCTATTTTCATTTAGTTTTAGCCTGAAATTCTTCTTAATTTCTTGTATGTATACCATCTTTTACGACGGTTTTCATATTTCTTCATTAACTTTAGTCGTTCTGAACCAATTAGCTTGATGCTCATTGCTATCCATTCATATCTACGTCCCACTGTTTATCGCAACAAAATATCTTATGCATCCTTTCCTATAAAGAATGAAGTATATGAAGAGAAAAGATGAATTAGTTTTAAGTTTCCCAGCTAGTTCAATTTATCTCTTCTTAATATCTGTGATTCTTGCGTTCTCAAAGGCCTCTGTAAATCTAAGTTTAGTTCTAAGACTGACCATAGACAATGTAAACTCTCTATCTATCTGTCTATCTATCAAGTCTATATAATGGATCAAGGATAGAAAGCTATTCACTTCACTTAATGTCCTCAACCACCCATACTAATACTGTTTAAGTGGAACACGATCCTCCAACACTTATACAGCTACCATTTACTTTAACTTCCAACACATGTAGGTACCACTTTAGATTCCAAGACTTATATGGGTAAAATTTCCTTTTTTCATTTAACCTAGCCAAATGGCTCACACTTTACTAAAGTAATCAGTATGTTGAACACTTATAATACTAGTTATATCTTTTAGTCATGCCTCAGAGTAAGTGTATATCTCAAATATACTCCAAATAACAGGAAAAGTATGTGATAGTGTTTGAGCTGTGGTCTCATTTTCGACACACCCTCATCAAATTGTCTGAAATCTACTCACTCTCTGAACACTGTTGTCTTGCGGGGGACTGTGAACTCAGCGCTTACGACAGAGCTACAGCGAGACAATACACTGACAGCAGGTGGCACGGGAGTCGAACCCAGAAACCCCTTCTGGCAGTCGACCAGATTTTCTAGAAAGCTCTTGCGCATGGCCTCGTACTTTCAGCTTATATGCACAGCACCAGGCAACACATCGAGACGGAGGAGGAGGAAAAAAAAGAGAACGCCCTACGTGCAATACTACATCAACGCCAAACGTTTTGTTGATCCTTTTGGTTGCACAAGCCAAGAGCATATACCCACTGACTTCTCCCTAGCATAGCTACTTCCGCAGTCTCAAAATACTTACTTCGCTCGACTGTACGTGAGTATTCCAGGTATATCTTCTATCATGATATCAGAGATAAAGGAAATCATACACTAGTTATACACTGATTGGTAAGTCTAGATGAAGACTACCATACACTAGAGATGAGGACCATTGTCATATTGTTTTTTCAAGTAAGAAACTAAGAGAGTTAGTGAGGCGCGATGGACGGCTTTCCACTGTATGATTGCAAATGGATCTTAGTAATCTACCCTCAGCCAAATTCCATTCTATGGTCTGTAATCTTCTGATGACATATTAATCAAAACCATATATAGACGTACGCGGATAGATATTACTTTAAGCCGTAAAGCTGTTGAGAGCAAGGCAAAGTTATTTCCCTGAACCTTGAACAAAATCTGAAAGCAACAGACATTTTAGTGTCAGTCATCAACAGGGTCTCCAAAATATATATATATATATATATATATATATATATATATATATATATATATATATATATATATATATATATATATATATATATATATATATATATATATATATATATATATATATATATATATATGAAGGTGAAATCGCACTTCAGTAGTTCCTACAATTATATTTAACATGTAATATTTCTATACGTGTGGCACGACATGTTTCGTGGAGACAGTCCACCTCATCTGGTGCCAGTACTTAACCAAGTTATTCAAATGCCAGTGTTACACATTAATGGGTCGTTTTGTAAAATTTGTTGAAAAATATTCCTAAAAC
>NC_092280.1:2176300-2183800 GCF_036320965.1 Panulirus ornatus | reverse complement strand
AGAAGGGAACTTGACAGCCACTCTACCGTCTTATTTCCTTTGCCTCAGACTACCTTCCTAACTACCATTACCACCCGTGGGCACCGGTGAATGATGAATGCAAAACAATCATCGAAAAGTAAGTGGTGATTTACTCTGAAAAAATTACTGATGTCTTTTATTTTACTTCATTTTTTTTCTTTTTTTTTTCTTTGGTTTTGGTGTGAAGGATCGGCGACTCAGTCAATACTTACAAGAATAGAAATAAAATTAGAAAATATCATACCAAAATATCCTCTATTCCTACATACTGAAAACCTTATTTAATGAATGATCGAGTCCATCAATAATGATTATACTTATAGTTTATATATCTATAGTTTATATATCTATAGTTTATATATCTAGGAGTTTTTTTTCTTTCTAAACTATATCTGACAATCTTATGTTCGTATTTTCTTTTACATTTCCAGAAGCTTCGTCAAAATGCATGTATGTATGTATGCATTCATACATTCATGCATATGGTTATGCTGCTATGTAAATTCTATCGCTATATACATTTTATTGCATAGATCTTCCTCTCTCTCTCTCTCTCTCTCTCTCTCTCTCTCTCTCTCTCTCTCTCTCTCTCTCTCTCTCTCTCTCTCTCTCTCTCAAGTTGTCCTTTTCTTTGCCTCAGAGACTGAGCCCTGTCGCATTAACACAGCTCCTAGTATCGGTTTAACACAGCTCCTAGCGTCGGTTTAACATAGCTCCTAGCGTTGTTTTAACACAGCTCCTAGCGCCAGTTTAACGAAGCTCCTAGCGCCGGTTTAACACAGCCCCTAGCGCCGGTTTAACACAGCTCCTAGCGTCGGCTTAACACAGCTCCTAGCGTCGGTTTAACACAGCTCCTAGCGTCGGTTTAACATAGCTCCTAGCATCGGTTTAACACAGCTCCTAGCACCTGTTTAAGACAACTCGTATACACCTTAATATATTCCTTGCAGCCTTTCACATCAACCGAGCATATAATTAAAACATTTCCTTATATACCATCGTATCTTGATATAGCTTTCTATGTTCTATGATTCTAACTGAGCTGTAATCCTAACATTTTTGCTTGTTTTTAAGACAAAATGTTATAGATATTGTTATCTTTAGATATCATTACGTAGATAACGTACGTTATCTCTCGACATGGAAAGATAAGGGAATATGATTTTGCGAAACTAACTCTATCATATAGCTGATTAAGGGCTATATATGCAGTAAGTGTATGATCATAGCACTGTCTTGAACACTTGAAGGAGGGGATCCAAAGGTTTTCGATCAGTGGTTGTAACTTGGTATTAACGACCTTAATGACTCCCGACAGTTGAAGATGGTTATACATTGTCACTAACAGTCTTATTGACACTGGTAGTTGACGGTCATATAACTGGACACCTTAATGACCCTGTCAATTGATGGTTTTAACTGGACACTAACAGCCTTACTGACCCTGTCAATTGATGGTTATACCTTGACACTAACAGCCTTACTGACCTTGGTAGTTAACGATCATATAACTTGACACTAACTTCCTTAGTAACCCTGTCACTTGATGGTTATAACTGGACACTAACATCGTTAGTAACCTGTCACTAGATGGTTATAACTTGATTCACACGACCTTAATGACCCTTACAGTTAATTAGCCTGCCAGTATAACCGGCCAACTTTAAGATCTGGAACTTTTCCTCATTATCTCTCAGAGTAAATGAAAATACTTCTCCCTCATCTCCTGATATATAAATACCCAATACAAAATTGGGCGTACCCCCTGACCGTCGACGCTATCAGACTAATTACTAATAGGATTAACCTCGTTTGACCTGCATAACAAGGGAATTAAGTGGTTCAGGCTGCTGAAAATCCGGCTAATTAGTATTTTACTCTTTACAACGTTTCCTGCTAAATATTAACTATGAGAGATTTATAATGTTTATTAAACCCACGATTTTACGTCTTTATTTATTTATTTGCATAGATTTGACATATCTCTGTATTTGCTTGTGTATATGTTTCTATACTTTATGGGTAAATATCAAACTATATCATTTATGATTCGTATCATAGTATATATATATATATATATATATATATATATATATATATATATATATATATATATATATATATATATATATATATATATATATATATATATGGGAAGGGGGAGGTTAACGAAGATAATTTATCTATTTCCCCTCACTCCCACAAAACCAATTATCAATATATATATAATCACATTTTAAAATGTATATAATTATACAAGTAAATTACATCGCTTATGTCATTATATAGACACATCTAATTACACTAATGAAGGGCATTAGATATAGGCTAATGTCTATGATTTAGTTTGAGACATAGAACTGTATATCGTGAGTGGGTGTGATTATACAGAAATGAAATGTAATTTATAATCAATTATGAAGAATATGGGATGATCATAAGTTTTGCTAAAATTAATGTAACTTCAAGCAATAAGTGATTACTTTATCTCAGCAAAAATGACCTTTTTCTATGTGAACACATGCAAGGTAATATATGTGTTCATATCAGTTACTTTTACAACGAAAGTTTATACATTAAAAAGGGAAAAGTATTCGTCATATCATACAATCCAATGTAATAAAATCTATCTCTCTGCGGAAATGGAAAAGGAAATTATAATGATAAACACAGATAAATGGGGATTTAGTTTCTAGCTATATGTTAGTAGATATAGATATCATTTATTTGGAAGATATCATATATGTATTGACATCTATATACATTAGCATTTTTCGAAGAATGTGTCTTGTTAAGGTAATGAAGTGGTTCTGTATTAGGTGATGTGTACCATGGAATAGATGGGAAGGGACCTTTTTCAATAACTTTGTAGGATTTCTGTAATTGGTTGATGTTACAGGTGTGTCTTCATGTATTGGTGCACATTTAAAGGATTTTAGAACAGCAGACGACTTAGAAAAAATCCCTCAGAAATCAGCGACAGAGTTTGTATTCTTTAATCACTTGAATCAAATCCCTAAATTTTCAGATTTTGACGTGAGAAATCTTACTATATCTAACTTCTAATTCGGTGTTGTTAGAGGCGATAGATAGTGCTCAAATGACAATAGAGGAAGCTGGTTTGACTTCTTCGTGGTTCTGTGATGAACATTTTTCGAATGATGTTGCGACAAGTTAATCTTAAAGATCTCGAATCTTTTATTTCTGTTGGTATGGCCATTATGATCCACTCTGTTATCTGATGTGGTTAGGTTTTGTTCTAACTGATCCTACGTAAAATCAGGAGTCGGTGTAGAACTGTATGTATGAATTCATAAGTGTAGTCTATGTCTGTTTGTGTTGGTGTGTGTGTGTGTGTGTGTGTATTTGTGCATACTCTCTCTCTCTCTCTCTCTCTCTCTCTCTCTCTCTCTCTCTCTCTCTCTCTCTCTCTCTCTCTCTCTCTCTCTCTCTCTCGTTGTCATTTCCACAACCCCGCCACAACACCAGGCCTCATTAGTGACCTAGAAAATGTGTGGTAAATACTATTAATTTTGATTATCAAACAACTTTGTGATCTTGGGCCGTGAACTTGACTATGATGGCCCTGGCTTTTGACCTGACTCTCAAAGGGTCAGGTCAAATGTCATCCCATCATACCCAAGGGTCGTCCTATCCTTGTCAAAGGTGGTACCATCCAGGTCAGAGGTCATGTCATCGTTCCGTTCCCCTGAAGGTCAAACTACCATGGATCCCTCACTGCGATGTCGTTTTCCTCCTTAAACCATAATGATCAAAATGATTCAAGATGTTTTACTAGTGACAACACTGGATAGGACCCGGCAGCTGATATGACGTGTGTCAGCTGTGAAGAGGCGGCTAGATAGATAGATAGATAGATAGATAGGCAGATAGATAGATGAATAGATAGATAGATAGGTAGAAAGATAGATAGTTATATAGACAGATAGATAGATAAATAGATAGATAGATGGACAGATAGATAAAAGAATAGATACGTAGGTAGACAGATAAACAGACAGAATTATGAATAGCAAGAAATAGATAGATAGCTAGAAAGACAGACAGATAGGTAGGTAGACTGATAGACTGATTTATACACAGATAGATAGATTGATGAATAAGTATGGAGACAAATAAATGTGATAATTGATAATAGATAATAGATAGATAGATAGCAAAATAGATGCATACATACATACATACATACATACATACATACATACATACATACATACATACATACATACATACATACATACATGCATACATACATGCAGGCATACATACATACATACATACATACATACATACATACATACATACATACATACTTGCATACATACATACATACAAAAATACATTCATATGTGATAGTATTCATTTCGTAATATCTTTCTAGTCATTCTTTCATCCTCTTTCATCTTTCATTCTCATTTCCTTCACAGACTGTTCTTTCATATTCCTTCACTCCAATTCATTTCATTCAAAAAATGAAGTAGGCGTGTGGGCCTTAATATGTGCCTCCACGTTAAGATATAACTTGTCTGGTGAGACATCTATAGCTTGGCTGGTGGGGTTCCAGGGCACCTGGGCAGTGTTGGGGGAAGGGGAAGAGTTAGACGTGAGAGAGAGAGAGAGAGAGAGAGAGAGAGAGAGAGAGAGAGAGAGAGAGAGAGAGAGAGAGAGAGAGAGAGAGAGAGAGAGACAGAGAGAGTCCTCACAACACGTATTGCTTGATGAAAAACACTGTTTCTCTCTGCCACGACAACCATTGCATAACTGGAGGAAGAACAAGAGGAGGAGGAGGAGGAAGAAGAGGAGGAAGAGGAGAAGGAAGAGGAGGAGGAAGAAGTCATACAAAAGCAAGAGACACCAATCTTACGTGACTTTGATGTGACCTTTGACCTACCTTCAGATGCCCCCCCCCAACCCCATCATCTACTCCACAGCCTCGATCGACATTATCTGTGGAAGAATTATTGACCTCTCTCTCTCTCTCTCTCTCTCTCTCTCTCTCTCTCTCTCTCTCTCTCTCTCTCTCTCTCTCTCTCTCTCTCGTATCGGTCCCTCACAGCCGCTGTCTCACATCAGGAAAATTACACTTCCCACGGATCACGTTGTCTCAATCTTTCACTTATAACGAAGGTGTAATATTCTTCCCCCACTTAGAAAAAAAAAAGTAGAATATAAGTAAAGTAGGAAATTTTGGGTCGCGAGAGTATACCATAGTCATTTATCAAATTTATGATCCTTAATTATAAAGAAAAATGACAGTAATTACCTTTTGTTATCGGTTGAGCAAAGCTTATATATATATATATATATATATATATATATATATATATATATATATATATATATATATATATATATATATATATATATATATATATATATATATATATATATATATATATATACATATATATATATATATATATATATATATATATATATATATATATATATATATATATATATATATATATATATATATATATATATATGTGTGTGTGTGTGTGTGTGTGTGTGTATGTGTGTGTGTGTGTGTGTGTGTGTGTGTGTGTGTGTGTGTGTGTGGCATCGCATGATAACACGTGTTTAACTCACATGACTGAGTGTATCTGGCACCCTTGTATCTCACATGTGTCAGTATTCCTACCTTGAAAATACAATGTTTCTTTTTATATATGAATAATATTTATCTCTAATTACGTCTGGACACACCCTTATTTTTTTTCTGGTGTTACCCAGAATCATTATAAAGGCTGATGTAGCTCAATGGTGCGCTACGTTCAGTAGCAGGGAAAGCATAGACTCCTTTGGGCGAAAATTTAGTTGAACGAGAGTGTTGTTCTCTGTGATACAGCCTTGCCAAAGGTGGACTTTTCATTCGCGGCGAAGTCCGGTAACACCTCTCTCTCTCTCTCTCTCTCTCTCTCTCTCTCTCTCTCTCTCTCTCTCTCTCTCTCTCTCTCTCTCTCTCTCTCTCACCTTAACCTGATATCAGTATAGGTAAAAACCCCATGCCACTGGCCTCCTATAGATATACGAATATATCTACTGGTGATATATAATAAACCATCTACCTTATGAAGATGATGCTACCTCATACTGCACTTGTGAAATGCAATCACCCACATCCTGAACGAAGGTAAATACAAGCGAAAATATAAGATAAAAACATCCAACATAAAAGAAGGGAATAGCTTGAAAATAAAAGAAAAAAAAAAAATATATCGTGAGCACAGACTATAAGTTTTCCCAGAATCCCTCGTCCATGAACATTTCTATGTGCAATATCTTTTGGAAGAAACGTCACTTTTATCCATAACGAAACAGGTGACTGTAGCGCTGGTGTGGTAGTGAGACAGACATTTCTATTACAAAATGAGCAAGATAAATGTGGAATGTTATTTGTCATCAAGCCATGTCCTTCGATTCCTGGAAATTTGCTGGAATACAGAAGGGCACAACACAACCCCATCCTTCCCACGATCCTACACCTGGTAATTACTTTCCATCCTACTAGATTCCATCATTTGATAATGTAATCAGAAGTAATTAACAGTGATGATTATTGTTTATGAATATCTAATTTTTTTTTCTTCTTCAAATATATCTTTTTTTCTTTTTTACAGTAAGATCACAAAGTCAAGAATATGTGTGTTGAAACCCTGTTCTCGTTACACAAGAAATTTGTACATGTATTTTATCACAAGTGCAATTAAAATCTTGCTATAACACTGGGAAAATATTGCCTTCAGTGTAGATTATAACACTGATGATAGTGTCGTCTTACTGCAGTGGTAGGGAGTTGAGGGAGAGGCCCCAGTGGTGGAGGTGGTGGGGATTGTTGGAGAGGAGGAGAGGAAAGTATGAGAGAAGAGAGGGCATGTGTTGGAGAAGGAATTGATGGAATGAGAAACAGATGTCGTTTGAGGAGGGATGTATATAGTGGTAGAGAGATGGAGTGTTGGAGACCTAGATGGAGTGTGTGAGTTAGGTAGACGGAGTACGAGACTGATGGAAGACGGAGTATCATGAATAGCTAGAGGCGTTGATGGAGAGAGAGAGAGAGAGAGAGAGAGAGAGAGAGAGAGAGAGAGAGAGAGAGAGAGAGAGAGAGAGAGAGAGAGAGAGAGAGAGAGACGCGTCTGGATAACCAGAATTCCACCGAGGGAAACGGTAACTCACTGGAGACATGAGATGAGGAGTGAGGGAGAGGGAGGGAAGAGATATGAGTGACCAGAGCTATGAGTGGCAAATGCAAATTAAGAAAGGGTTGTCGTAATGAACAGTAGGGACTGTTAAGAGCCGTTTGACAAGGATCCAGATGAGGATTTTCCTATCTCAGATAGAGACAGAGACAAGACAATGCCATACATTCCGAACTCAATGGTCGATCAGATTTACTTATGAGAAATTCAGGATATAATTCAATCTTGAAGTTTTAAACTATTGAGGCAAAGGTCA